>NC_030850.1:24377964-24429107 GCF_000208745.1 Theobroma cacao | reverse complement strand
AAAATCAAACTTGGTGCATCACTCACCCTAAGGTTCCTTTGTAGTTGGATTCTCTTCCAATAGCTTCCAAATCAATAGAGTGATTCCCTTTTTCTCTCTCTAAAATGCCCAACTAGTGAGAGAAAGTATGAAAACAAGATATTTCAAGGTTTTTGAAGTGAGAAAATGAAATAGCACAAGGGTTTATGGAAGGGTGCACCAAAAGCATGAAAATTAGAGCTAGAGAGAGAAAGTTGTGGAAGTTTGAAAATCAAGCTTCCATGGAGTTTGAAGAAATGTGAGAGAAGTGAAGGGAAGAAGAAGATCAGTTGCTGGAAAATTCAAGAGGTTGCTGAAAATTCAAGGTATTTATAGGCAATCTTATCCTTTCCTTTAAAATTACGAAAATACCCTTCCACCAATTAACTTACTCTCCTCCAACTTGTATGCAATCGTTTTGCTCTTTTAACACTAGGACAATATCCATAATGGTCTAAACATGCTCGGGTTCATAAAAACATAAAATTTTAACCCAAGGTGAAAAATGACCATTTTACCTCTGTTATGAAAATTGTTGAAACTTCTAGTTTTCTTCTTGTTTTCATCAGCACACATCATTTATGTAGTCTTATACCCATTTAAGCCTTAAAATATCATAAAACTTTCTTCTAGGAGCTTGTTAGAGAAAATGATGAAACTACCCCTAGCTCGTATTATTACATCTATGCTTAGCTACAAGCCTATAGAGGTTGGGGTCTCACAAATGTGTAGCATGAAAATCAAGCAAGAAAAATTCATGTTCTCCCATCACCCATCATTGGCCGAATTCTCCATGTAGAATATTGATGATGATTATGATTTTATTTCAAGTGATTTGGTTAGGAATTAGTGATTTATGGTGTGAGAATCAAGTAGGAAAAATTATAGTGTTGATGCACCCACAGTGGCCGAATTTTCCAAGAGAAAATGTGAGGATGATTTTGTCATATTTCAAGTTATTTAATTTGTGTATGATGATTTTGAGTATTTGGAGAAAAATGGAATTATTTGGAGTTAAATTGGACATATTGGCCAATTAATTGAGTGATAGATCGAATTAGGCCAATACCGTTTTATTTAGGTACACAATTGAATTTGTGTAGAACATCGTGTTTAGATGATAATCCAAACAATTTGCATTCCATTTCATGCATTAGTATAGAGCTTGAATTGGTTTTATAATAATTTAGCATAAATGTAGTAAATGGCTTATTGTGCATTTTGTCTAAGTGGTAAGCATTCTGGCAAAAGTAAAGAGATAGTACCCGAGGATCAAGAATCGGAGTACTTGGATTTCGACTCCCGAAATAGTGAGTAACCTTACTTTGTGTTAATTATCTAAAGTGGTTTTTATCCAATTTTGTGATTTTATGGAAAATGAGTTTAAATGGTAAATTTTTAGGTTTTATAAACAAAATGTGTTTAAATGAAATGATTTTATAAATTGTCTGCAAATTGAAATATGGTTTTGAAAATGGAGTAATTGGAGACTAATTGTTGTGTTATAAATCATGGTTTGAATTGAATGGCTTACGATAATATTGGCATGAATGACTGAATTGGTATTTGTGTTGAAAATGTATGAACTGTTAATTTGCCTTGAGTGGCTGTAAAATAAAATAATTACTTTGTCATGCTATTGAATTTTATTGAATTGGTGGGTTATGTATTGGTCGCTGTAGTGGACGGATTCCGTGGACCAACCTATTAGAGGGGCACTGTAACCCTATTATGTTCATACCTCAGTATGAGAGGCGCAGATGGATAACTCTTGAAGTTAACACTTTAGAGTTCACTTCACGTAAACCACCACATGAGGGTGAACTCAGCCAACGCCAAGGAACGGCTATGTTTTCAAAATGAAAACATGATTTATGCGTACATAATTTTTTTAACAGCCTTGGCGAACTCGGTTGGGATAGCCCTCGGCCAAGGTATCCCTGATACTAAGTATAAGAATGATTTTGGCACGAGCCAAAGTTTTAAGAAATTCATAAGCCATGTTGATTACTCGATTTATATGAATAGATTTTATTTGGTTGAAACAAGTTGAAAGGTGATGAATTATAGTATGTTAAACTATTTTATTTGTCTCCTTTTACTCGGCTTTAGATATTTTAGATGGTATTTGTTTACTCACTGAGATTATATAATCTCACCACCCTCCTTTCCACCCATTTGAGGCCCAGAATAGGCTGTAGATAGCTGATTTCATCGAGGCTACCATTGGATTTGCATCCTCGAAATTGTAGGTTCACAATCTTCCTTACTTTTGGTTATTCAGGGGCCCACTGGTTATTGTAAATTAAATTAAATACTCTGGCTTACTGTATTATAGTATGTATGAATTTATTTTACTTTTACGCTGCAAAAATTATTTACGTATAACTCTAAAAATATTATTTTATAAGAAAATAGAATATTTTATTAAATATTTCTTTTATGTTTTTTATTATATCCAAATAATCATAATTTCATTTTAGATGAAGCTTTTAGATGTTTAAACTTATTTTTATTATGAATTATGTGTTTTGTACTCATATATTACATTTTTAACGGATTTCGAGATTTTTGAGGAAAAATGACCAAAATGCCTCTTTGAGAAAAAAATTGTTTTTCTATTGTTTTGATTTGGAAATAGTTTATAATCTCTCAAAACATAATTTTAGTGACTAATACTCATAGGGGAAGCGAGAAAAACTTATGTTAAGCCTTGCGAGGTTTCGATTGACATTCCGGGTAATGAATGTTATCGGGATGTCTCGACGGTTGTCGCGGGCTCGATAGGAGTTTCGAGTCGTGACACTGATGCACTTCTAGCCATTATTTTATCCTCTAGTGTTTAAATTTAAAGAAGCAGACAAACTTCAGCTAATTGATTAAAGGCAGCTCTAACCAATTATAGTTACTCTGCCTTATACTATTCTGCTACTGCGTTCTTTACTCTAATAGATTACAAGAGGTTCTAACCGATTAAGAGTTTCCTATCTTCAAACTTCTCTTCTTCAGCAAACTTCCTTTAACTGGTTATGGCAAGCTCTAACCGATTACAAACTTTCTATTTTCACTTTTCTTCACAACAGTCTTCCTCTTATTGGTTGGCTCTTCGCTTAATTGATTGAAGCTTTTCTTCCTTCACACATAACCATTTAAAACGAACTTTAATCGACTAGAAGATCTTCGAATTTTGAAATTCTCCATTTTGGCTCCCTTCAACTGTCAACTATATTTTCAAACTTGTTTTTGGTGCTTGAAGATAGTAGGCCTTTATGCTCTAATCAATTAACCAGACCTCTTAACCGATTAGCATATTTCTATTTTGCTTCAACATATCACACAGCCATGCCTTTGCTGATTAAGGTCCCTTGATAATCAGATACTTGGGTTCTGTTTTTGTTCATTATTTACTATTTCTTTTTTAACCAATTAACTCTTCATTAAACTTAGCAACCTCCTTGAGTTGCTTTTAATTAACAGCTTTGTTAGGGGTATAAGATTAAATCTTGCACACTTAAATAGTGCCATTAGACATTAATGAATGAGGAATGTTTTGTTATCATCAAAAACATATGGAGTCAAAAAAATTTTGATTGTGTTGTGATTGGCTCTAATCCCAATATGGGGGTAAGAATACCACAAGATTAAGCTTGGCCAACGTGCCATCTATTTCCCTTTTGTATGTTGGCTCTAGTCTTGGTGTGGGGCTAAGAATACCAAAAGGTTAAGCTTGGCCAACATGCCATCATTTCCTTTTATGTATGTTGGCTATCGTTATGGTGTGGAGGTAAGTATATGACAAGGTTAAGTTGGGCATTGTACCACTTTTCCTCTCCTTATGAGTCTTAATGTGGGGGTAAGAATATCACAAGGATGAGTTAGGCGAAAGTATCCATTCTTCCCTTAATTTGCTCATAGTATATATTGATGTGATTTATTAAATGAATGGTTCACTCTTGATTGAATGTTTGATGTTGAACTTGAAAGTTCATGATTATTTATTGTTTTCTCCTTGAAATGTTTTTTAAGTTAAGCTTGGATATGAGTAGCATATTATATGCATCATGAGTTTCAAGTGCATTTATGGTTACATAATTGTCATAATTATTTTGCAACTATGATTTATTGTAAAACTCTTATCCCCTGGCTTGTCCCTTTCCCCGTATTCACTTAACGAATTTTTGTGACTCACACATTATTTTCCTCTATTTTTTTTCATATCAATAACTTGCTTGATTAGGCGACTTGTGCAATAGTGGAACAACTTATTTGTGGTACGTGTGGTAGAGTTTTCTTTCCAACCTTCAAGTGTCGTACACTTCGCAGTATGTCTAATCTAGTTTTGAATTGTCTTGTTGAGAATGAAACTCTATTATGTAAATAATGTTGATGAACGTGTTTACGTTTCTGCATATTATGTTGAGCCTTAGATATGGCTACATGAGAATGATAGACTATGGTAAATGTCCACAGCAAAATAGGCATGGGGTGCATGCCGAACCACAATTATTTTATTTAAATGTGAATAATTATATGAAATATGAAAGAAACCACACTTTACGTTGAGAAGTTCCACAATGTGCTAGCCTTGATGAATTATTCCATATTTTGATTATGGATGAACTTATGTTGGTGAATGAGATGGATGACTAGCCCATGCATTTACGGATTTAAGCGTGCTTAGGCTTAAAGGGCCATACTCATGTAGGTCCATGCATCAATCACGATCCCTCCCAAAATGAGATGTGACAAGTATATGTGAATAGTCTAGTATAAACTTGGTGTAGCCTTGAGGAGGTGTTATTTCGAGATTTGCATATGATGTATATAGGCACACAATGAGTTTTGTTGCCAAGTTATGTCAGGGTCACTTAGACTTCCTTGTGGATAAATATATGTATATATGTTGTGTTATGTTTCTACATATATGATGATGGTGCCTTTACACAATGGACAACAAACGCATTTATGATGTGGATTATCAGATTATCGGTTTAAGGCTTGCATGGGCCTAGTGGGGTCAGCCCGTTAGGCCTATGTGCAGATCGTGGCCTAGGATTGTGTTGTGATAGTATATGAAATGTTTGTTGTTGTTGTGTATATATGTGTCTGTGTGTGTGTGTGTGTGTGTGTGTATATATATATATATATATATCCTCCTGTTAGCAATGTCTGTTTGATTATTTCTAATTTTCGTTTTTCAGATTCTGAGGCTTGCTTGGTATTGGTGGGCTTGCTTGCCCAATCTTTGCATTGAACATGGCTTGATTAGGTCGTGATAAAGTTAGTATTAGAGTCCTAAGTTTATCTAGGTCCTCAGCTTTCTGGGTTGTGTCCAGCATAGTCACATGGTTCCATATAAATTTTTGTCTGAGGTTTGTGTACCCAAAGACTAATTGCCCACTGCATAAGTGAGGAATATAATTATGTGACGATCTCTATATTTTACCAATATCCACTTTTCTTGATATAACTTTGACTAGGAGCTATTTAGGAATAATGCTTTGATGCAATAAGGTTCTCATAGTTATAATCTTTTATAATACCTTTTGCAAAGCATATAACATTCCATGGTCTTCATTTTAATTAATCAACATTCATAACTTTTTTGGAAATAAATAATACGTTTTATATATAATAAATGCTTAAATACAAGATGTATCTCTACACAACCAATCGATTAGCTTAAAGGCATACAACTATACTATCATTGCATCTTTGATTTGGTTTTGGTTTTAATGGTTTCATTCATTTTAGATTAGCTTTGGTTTATTACATATTTTATGTTTATTTATTAACTCTATCGAATTCCTTCGGTTTTTTATTTCAATTTGGATTTATGTTATGAATTATGATATAACTTTTAATCTTTTTTGTTTAACATATCTACTCACTGTTCTTAATACGTTTTTTTTTTTAATTTTGATCCAGTCTAGATATGCAAGCGTAGGTTACTTTGGTTTCTTGGCAAAAAAAAAAAGTTTAGGTTACTTTCGTTATAATCTTTTCATGCTTTATTTTTTTTAATTTGATTTTCATGTTTATATCAATTTTTAAAATTATGTTTTGAGCGTCTTTAGTATGTTTTAGGTTTTTTTTTCTTAATGTTTAGCTGATTAGATTTGCATGCATTAGGTTTTATTTGATAATTTTATGCTTAGTTTTGATAGGATATTATGAAATATGTTTAACAAGCTAATTTTGCTGATTTTGGAATTTGTTTTGACTTTACAACGATTTAATTATTTTATATTTGTGGTTTTTTTATTAATTATAGATTTTATTACATTATTTATGATTTAAAATATGAACTTTATGTTGGCATATGCCCTTGAGACAGTTGGATTGGTTAAAGAATATATATTGTCATTTAATGCATACTTAATCACATAACTGTATGTGATTAAGGTTTTCCTTCATGTTAACGTAATGATAAGCAGTTATTGAATACTAATTAGATGAAGCCCATGGAACATAAGGGTCTTGCAAGAGAATTGTAAAGTTGTTACAATTATGAGATCTCTGTGCATCAAAACCATATTTCCTAAAGTAGTTCCTGGTCATTGTATTTTCAAGATAGGGTATTAATAATGCTCAAAGACTGGTACATGTTAAGCTTCCTTACTTGGAAAGTAAGCATTTGATCTGATAGATTGAAATATATGTGATACTTGAGGATGGCATGTGGGTGCTTGTTAGAGAACAAGTTCACTAAACATGACTCGTTATAAGAACTCCATTTGATATTTCACTCAAGTGTCTATGGAATATGTTCTCATGTGATAGTTGTGCAACTAATCCTTGGACTTGAGACACCAAGTCATATTGTATGAGGAATGACATACTTTGATTTCACCCTTATGGGTCTGGAGGCAACCAGATGCCTAAACAGGGTGTTTTTGAATGTGCCATGAAGCACACCAAGGTGGATGAGTTTTCAAGAAAGGATTCATCACCCCAAGTCATATGAGGGGATGTATCTCACATGTTCTCAATTATAGATTAACTTGTGTAAAGTTTTTGGCCAAAGCATGATGAATTTGAGGAAAGGTAGTTTCCTAAATTCATAAGATTAGTCATAAATTATGAGAACTAATATAAAATGTCATAAATAGACATAAAGCCATGCTTTATGACATATCCGGAATATTTGATGAAAGGACCATATTGCATTGAGAGGCTGATCACTAAAAGGTTTTGTTAAATTCTTTAATTGACTCTCTAATATTTGAGTGGTCATGATGTATTGCTAGATACAACTTATGATCTATAAATGTAAATCAATTATTAAATTGATATTTGATTATGATTTATATATATTGCCAACATGTTGGAAGCCTAATGTGTCACAAACATTAAGTAACATGATCGAGATCAAATAAGGATAATTAATTAAGTTTGACTTAATTGAAATAAACGAAAATAAAGTGAAAAAATAAATTAACTTCACAAGGTCTTAATTGAATTAAAATACAAATGTTGTATCTAAGGTTACAACTTAGTTTAGCTATATAAATATGTTATGTTAGCCAACTAAAGCTCTAAGCCTTAAGCCACTTTTTAGCTGATTCAAAAAAAATAGGAAAAGAAAAATAAGTTTTCTTTCTTTGAAAAAAATAGGGTTTGACTAAGATTTTTGATCTTCTGGTTTTTCTAAAAATAAAACTTGCTAGCATAAGTAAAATAAATACTACCTTTGAGAAGGTCTTATTCGGTCATTGTGTGAATTACTGAGAAAAGCCAAACACATGTGTGGCTGAAGATTTAACAAATCCTAAAGGTGAAGAAGCAAAGATTTCAGCTGCAGAATTTTAACATGTAATACATGAACTTAAGAGTGTTCATAACTAATTTGAAAATTGCATGAAAAACACAAACAATTGATCTTAAGGAATTCAACTATTTCTTTAATTAAATGTATATTTTAATTTTTTACTATATTATGCTTCTAATTTATTGATTAATTTCATGTTTGAGCAAGACGTCTAATCCCAGTAGTGGTATTAGAGCCATTGTTTGATGTTTTCATGTAATTCGCATGCTTGATTCTTGGTGAGAATTAATAGGATTGATTTGTGTATTGATTTGGTATATATCAGTTTTGAGGGTTTTCTTTAAAATTTGTTTTTTATTTTAATTCAAATTTGGACAGCATGTTATTAATTCATTAAAGCATGTTTTTAAAAGGTTTAATGTCACGACCCGGTACTCTCCTCAAGCCCGTGACCATTGTCGCGATGTCCCGATAGACATTCATTGCCTGAAATGCCGATCGAAATCTCACAAGGCTTTAATATCAGTTTTCTCACCTCCCCTGTGATCAACAGTTGTAAAATAACATGTTTTGATAGGTTATAAACTATTTCCAAATCAAAACAATAGAAAAATAATTTTTGTCTCACAAGGGCAATTTGGTCATTTTTCCTCACAAATCTCAAAACCAGTTAAAAATGTCGTATACGAGTGAAAAACACATATTTCATAATCAAAAATAAATTTAGATGTCTAAAACATTCATTTAAAGCGAAACTCTATCTATTTGAATATAACAAAAATATTCAATAAAATTTTCTATTTTCTTATAAAATAATATTTATACAGTTACCGGTAAATAATTTTTGTAGTGTAAAAGCTAAATAAATTCATACATACTGTAATACAGATAACCAAAGTATAAAATTTAATTTACAGTGACACGTGAGCCCACGAATGACCAAAAGTATAAAAAGAAATGAACCTATAGTTTTTGGATGATGCAAGTCCAACTGTAGTCCTCGATGATACCAGCTATCTACAGTCTATTCTGAGCCTGAAATAGGTGGAAAGGAGGGTGGTGAGATTATAAAATCCTAGTGAGTAAACAAGCATCATTTAAATTAGTTAAAGCCGAGTAAAAGGAGACAATCAAAATATCCCATAACATTACGTATTTCACAACTTAAAAATTCATCCCAACCCATGCAAACGGTTGTATTTTATTTAATTTCTCATTAAGACTTATGACTTTCATAAACATTTGGCTCATGCCATCAAATAGTACTCGATGACACCTTGATAAAAGGCGTACACTCAAGCCCGCCAAGGCTGTTAAAATTTTCGTATACACGTAAAACATATTTTTATTTCGTTTTGAAAACATAGTTGTTCCTTGGCATTAGCGGAGTTCATCATCACGAGGTGGTTTGGCGTGACGTGAACTCTAACCATACCTCAGGAGATACCCTATGCGCCTCTCTGACCGAGGTATGAATATAACTGGTTTTCGTGCCCTTCTAATAGGCTAGTCTACAGAACCCGGCCACTGCAGCAAGCTAAACCCACCATATAATAAAATTTGCAATAGCATGTCATGGCAATTATTTTATTTTACAGCCTCTCAAGGTAAATCAATAATTCATGCATTTTCAGCACATTTAGCAATTCAACCATTCATGCCAATATTGCCATAAGCCAATAAATTAAATTCATAAATTTACAATATATCAAGTGGTGTCCAATTACTCTATTTTCAAAGTCATCATTCAATTTCAAGACAATTTATAAATTCATTTTATTTAAACACATTTTCCATAAAATTCACAAAATCGAATAAAAAGACCACTTTAGATATTTAAAATGATGATAAGGTTACTCACTTCACAATAGCGAGATTTCTTCATCGCTATTGATTCGTACTAGTATAATTATTCCTATTTGCCAGTCACTTACGTCGTTCGGCACGCTTCCACAACAAACTTTCCTAGTAACAATTTAAATCCAATATACTTAGTGCATCAATTCCACTTCTCTCTCTCATTCTATCATAAATCTACATTATTTCTCCTCATTTCTTCCAATATTTTACCATTCAACTTAACATTCTCAACCAAATTATGCATCTAAATTCCTCTGACATCAATAATTCTTCACAATGAATCATTTAAAATTTCTTAACTTCATTGGAGCACTATTCGTAAATTTCACATTTTCTTCTTTACTTTAGTCCTATGACACCTCTTAATAAAATATTTAAATGTTGTATTAAAGTAATTTAAATTTAATTCATATCACTAACAATAAAAAATTTAATTAAACAAATGGCTAACTTAAAATAATACAATTTCATAATAGGCCAAATAAAAGCAAAGAAAATTTCTTTACCTTTTTGGACTAGATTAGTTCAAATCCAATTTTTTCCACCTTTATTCTCTCTTGGGCTTTGCTTCCTTTATGGCTATTGGGCTCTTTTATGATCTCTCCTCAACTTCTTTCTATTGGGCCATGCCCATTTTTCTTTCTTGTTCTTTTCTTTTCTTTTTTTCTTTCTTTCTTCCACCGTCCGATAGCCCTTGCTTGTCTTTCTTTTTCTTTTCTCACATGCACAAGCTATCCCAAATTTCTTCCTCTCTCTCCCTCTCACCGTCGGCCACACTTTCTAGCTTTTTCAACCATAATTTTTTAGCAGCTAAGGCTGCTCATATTGACTTCAAAATCAGCAGCTAAGCTACTTTATTTCTTCAAAAATCAATAGTTAAGCTGCTCTATTTTCCCTTCAAAAATTAGTAGCCAAAACAACAAAGATTAACAACCAAAACCGCACCTTACAACCTTCAAAATCAGCTTAAAAAATCTGCACTTCTCAGCCTCCAAAACTAGCAGCAAAACTGCACTTTTCAGCCTCCAAAATCAGCAGCTAAATCTGCTCCTCTCACCCCTTAAATGGATAGAAAAATTGCTCTCTTTTCCTCCTTAAATGATAGCAAAATCGCCCCCCCTCAACTCAAGTCTTTCACCTTCCTTTTCTTCTTTTCTTCTCCCTCACCGTTTGACCTTTCTCTCCTTTCTTTTTGTTCTCTTTGCTCAAGCCTTCTTCTTGTTTCTTTTTCTTCTCTTCACTAACCGACTTCTCTCTTTCATCTTGTCTTCTTCACTTTACTTATTCACCCATACTATATATATACTATATATATATATATATTATTTTTATTCTTCCATTTTATTCCAACTTGGCTGGCCCCTCACATTTTTCTTCCTTTTTTCATTTTGTTCCACATGGCCGGCCCCCTTCCATGAAATAAAATAAAGAGTTTTTTTTTTACTCTTTTTATTGACCACATGGGAAGCTGCCCATGTTGGTCCTCCTATATTATTTTTTTTTATTTTTTTATACATACTTGTATTATTATTTTTACCATTCATTTATTTTATTTCTTCCATTTAATTTCTCTACATAATATTTCAACTTTAATACTTTAAATTTGATCCTTTTAATACATCTAAAAATTTCAATTTTCATCCATCTTCCTTCCTCTGTACGTGTACTACTAAATTATCAAAATTGCACTTCAACGCGTTATTACCATAATATTTAAATATACACTTACCGTTTCTTCCTTTATTAAATAAAGGCACACCGGCCCTACTTATGTCATTTTTTTTCAAAATTCTTTCTTACTTCTTCTCCCCCACTTAGATTAGTCATATAGTCTTNCAATACACGTGTATTTCACTTTCGTCGCTCATTTCCAAAAGTTTATTTGTATTTCTTCTCCCCCACTTGGATCAACCATATGATCCTTCTTCATGACTGATTTTGATTTCGACATCCAGTTAAATATTAATATTTTAATATTATTTTATTCTAAAAAATTTCTCTTCTCTCCTTGGTACCTAAAATACCTTATTATACCTCACAAATTCTCTTTTGATAAAAATATTATTATTTTTTTATTATTTGCTCGCGTGCGGAATATTTTATCCTAAACTATTCCTTTCATCTTTCATCACTTTTAAACATTATAATTGACCTCAATTTCCATCTGATCAACTTTATTAATCACTGTTTCAAAATATGGGGTATCACATTTAAAATCATGTTTAATTGAAGAATTAATGAATGGATTAAAAGGCTTGCAAAGCCAAGTTAACACAAAAGAATCTTGAGTTATTTTTAGAGACTAGTGTACCGATTAATTTTCTTGTATTGGGCAAGTATTATAAGCAAATTTTAATAATTAAAAATTAGTTTTATCAAATTAAATTATTTCATATATTCGACTAGACTTGATTTGGTTTAAATAGGTTCATAAAAAAATCATGTTTTTGGGTTTCAAAACAACAAAGATTCAATGTAGAAAATTTTGAGCAACTATGATCAGTTTTTAATGGTTTAATTCTCTGTGAATTTTTGTGTTTAATTGTTAAACATACTAGCTAAAAATTTTTAGCATCTATGTTCAAGAGTTTGACTCAATTTATGGAATTTTAAGAGCACTTAAACCTATTAATACGATGGCAGTAGTTGCCTAAAATACCTTTAAAGGTCATAGCTAATTTAGTGACATTACATGCCCTTTTATTTTAGTTTTGAAAAATTCATAAAGAATTGGAAATTGTTTTCTACTTAAAGTGAACTCCTAAAATTATGGTTAGCATTTTAATTGGGTTATTCATAAAGAATAGAAAATTGCTTCCTACTTAAAGTGAATTCCTAAAATTATGGTTAGCATTTTAATTTGGGATATTTATAGGAAATTGTTTCCCACTTGAAAAGGGATTTCAAAAATTATTTGATAACATTGAACTTTCCTTAAAATTTTGGTTTGAATAGAAGTTTCCAAAATTTTTTAAGTTACCATTTAGGTAATTTGAATAAGATACAATTTAGGAAACTAATCCATGTTCTAAATGTTAGAAATTAAGATGTTGTCTTAGATATATTTTAGGAAGTTTACCTAAAATAAAAAGGTTTCCAAAATTGAAAGGAGTTTTAGTTATGGAAAGAATTAAAAATGGACAGTCTTAAAATAAAAGAAATGGAAAGATTTATTTCAATGAATTTCTAATAAGAAATAAGAAGTGAAAGGTTTACTTTAAGTGTTTTGAAAATGGGTATTTCTTAGACACTAAATTGAAATAAAGTAATGCCAAATATTTTAAGTCTAGCACTTTAAGTGAGTTAATTGATACTTTTCTCAAATAACACACAAGATTACCAAGTGATATTGTGCTTGCATTTATTTCTATGTTTTTTTATTGTGATTATAAAGTATAAGGATGATTATGTGTAATACTCTGTACCCTCGTATAGTAGTCAACTTAACCGTATTAATAAGACGAAGGGCTAATTGACGTGAATTTAAGAGTCAAAGAGCGGTGACGGATGAAAGAAATATTCTAGAGTAAAATAATCCGCACGCGAGGGAATAACCATTAGATAATAATATTTTATTGAGGATAAATTAGTAAGATAAAAAGTGATTCAGAAGTGAATCGAGGCATAATAAGACATTTTAGGTACCAAGGAGACACGTGAAAAATTTTGGAATAAAATAATATTTTATACGATGTCAAAATTGGTCATGAAGGAGGAATATATGGTCAATCTAAGTGGGGGAGAAGAAGAATGAGCAAATTTCGGAGAAAAATGACGTTAGTAGGGCTCGCGTGTCTTTATTAAATAAAGCTAGCAGGGATAAGTATATATTTAAATATTATAGGGATACCGCGTTGAAGTGTAAACTTGATATTTTATTGGTACCAGTGTTAAGGAGAAAAAATAGAAAGAAATTGGAATTAAAAGATTGTGGGATGACTTAATTAAAAAGGGGAAAACCTTGAAGGGCAAAATGGTAATTTTGCCATTAACTTGGTCAAAGTTGTCACAGCCCAAATCACGAGCCATGACCAGCACATGGGCTCAATGGGCATACCCCACTAGGCCTAAGCAAGCCTCTTTATGAGATCCTGTTCCTCATTCCATCCGTCATATTTAAAACCATGTGTTGTAATTCTCAATGGTAAATGTTTCAGTAAAATTTTATAGCAATCGAATATTCATATTTGTATTATCTTAAAGTACTGTCATTCATTGCCATCTCATAAGGGCATCATCATCAATCCAACAGATACATACTTCATTTATAACATGACTCCTAGTAGTTTACATTACATATACGTGTACATAGAGGAAAGACTCTCAACCGTCAACGGAGTGACTTTAAGTGAAGGTACTGCTACTGAGATGCCATAGTACCTACCAAAAAGACGAGCATACGTGGACACTCAATCTAGGTCCCAACTACCTCCGAATCTGAAAACATGAAGTTTTAAAAATGTGAGTATAAACCCAGTGAATGAACTTAGGAAGGGAACAAGCAACGACAATGAATGTTTTAGAAAACATGATGCACTTATGATAAACCATGCAATTTAGTCTAATTTTTGGTTAAAACCCTTCATCCCAAACTTTGAATGTTTAATCCCTTAATGTTACAAGATCCATGATAAACCATGAAGTTTAATAGAATGAAAATTTCAGCAATGACAAGACAAGCAAACAGAGGGTTTTCTCGTTGCAGCGAAGAGGTAGTCTCAATTTGCATATGATTCAGTTTTTCAAGCATAACTCCCACTATAAGACTCCAATTTATATGATTTTTAGGTCATTAGAAAGGTAAGAGGCTGGGCTAAAACTTTGATGTTTACCACTTTGCCCAGTTCTGATCGAAAGGTGGGCTAAATCTTTGTCAAAGTGAAAGCACTACACTAGAATCTTGGAACCACCCAAGTGTTGGTCCGAATTATATGTGCTAGAGGGGGGGTGAATAGTACAAATCGGCTCTTAACAAGATGAAGAACTAATTTTTAGAACAAAAAAAATAAAAACAGAGTAGACAAAGTGCAGGAATTTAGAGTGGTTCGGTCCAACACCTACATCCACTACCTTGATTATCCAACCAAGGATTTTTCAAACAATTCCACTAAGAATCGGTGAAATTCACAAGCTTTCACCAAGCTTTACAATGGCTTTTACCAGGCTCAGCCAAAACCTTTCACAATAGTTTTCACGGGCTAAACTAAAACCCAACACCTAACTTTTCGAGGCTAAGTTAAAAGCTTAACACATTCAAGCAAACCTACCTTGAAACAACCACTTAGAGTGACTCTCTCACTCTAAGAATACAAGAAGAGAAGAAAAAGAAAGTACTTATGATCACAAAGTTGATCTAAATGGTACAAGGTTGAGTGCAGAATACAAATACAAAAGATTGACGTTTAAGTGTAGAAAGGTGCAGAGGAGATTTTCTAGTTTTTCAGCTCTATATGACTCAAATCTCTTCCAAAACTTCCAAAGAATTGATTTCTAACCGTTGGAAGACCCTTTTATGCTTGGAGAAATAGCTCTGATGGTAGTTTGGTAGTTTATGAACGTTGGAAACAGTTGAAAGTTTATTCTAACCGTTAATCTGTCTTCTAGTGCTCTGGTTCAAATTGCAGACAGAGAGCTCTTAGTCAACTAACTTTCTTCTTGGTCGACTAAGTTAGTTCTGTCTTTTAGTCCCAGATTCTGGTAGAGAGCATTTAGTCGACTAACTTATTTCTTGGTCGACTAGGTTGGTTCTTTTTCTCAACATTTTTCAGCCCGCCAACCCTTGATTTAAATCTTAACTGACTAACTCTCAAGTGATCAACTAAGGGACTTTTGCCTTGTTGTTCAATTGTGACTTCCTTAGCCCTATGCTCTTTGATATGTGCATTTTAATGATAGATTATTTGTTTGTATATAATTTTGTCGTCCACACTCAAGTAAAAAAATTAGACACAAATGAATGAGAATGTTTTATTATCATCAAAAACTAATGGAGCCAACAATCTCCCCTTTTTTTATGATGACAAAACATTCCTTGATTAACAGCGCAGTGTCTTATATTCTTTTTAGTTTCTGCAGAAAATGAGGATTGCTCCCCCTAAGTATGTGCTCCCCCTTAGTGTGTGCATATTTTGCTTATTTATTTCGGTAAATTTTATTCATGTCATATAGAAAATGACACTGTACATTCAAAGTATATATATATTTATATGCAGAACTTTAAAGTGATTTACAACAGGTGAATGTTGACAAATTATCATAAAAAATTCAGTAGAGTCTATCAATAGCATATTGTCATCAGATTTTGTCTATGCCATTCATAATTCAACTGATACACTATACACAACATCTATATTTATTTTCAAGCACAATTTATTCACAATGTCATAACAAAAATCAGTTATCAGCATACAATCCCATCATTAGATTTTTATCAACAACAGTCAAAATATCATAAATAGTAAAATATCAGCAAATATTCAATTTTTAGTAGCAAATACCATAAACATACCAACATCCATTTTTTACATAACCATATAATCAACAAAATTAAATTCAAGTGTTCAAAATGCCATCATGGCACAAATAGCAAATAACCACGAATTTATTAGTTGATGTTCCAAAACTGCTCTTATAGAGTTTTTACTTCCTATCTCCCTAAGTTTCCCATAATTTCTCCTCTAAAATCCTAGCATTTCCTATATGTCCCCCTGCTACTATCTTCTAATTCTTTCCCCCTTTTGTCATTATCAACCTTTAATCTTCTTCAAATAAGGAGGTTGATAAGGTGCATTCTTCAGTGGCGTATTTGAAATCTAAGGGTTGAGGAGAAAATTCTGGAGGTAATTCTTGGGTAAGGGGATCAGGCAAGGGTGTGTCAAACACTTCAAGTGGTTCTTGTGGACAAGAAGCTGTTGCTGGCTTGGACTTTTCTGCCAATTTGGAGGACTTCCTTCTTTTGTGGAATGTTGTTTTTATTTGCCATTGTTTTCTTCCCTTTGGCAGGTGGTTTTGTATTTTTCTGTGGTGCTGCAGTGACTTTTTCTTTCCCTTTTCAAGATTTTGCTTTCATTCTAGGGGCTGGTGCAAATGTATCTTGCTGAGCTTTTGCCTTAGCAGCTTCATTTTCAGCTTGTCTTCCCTAACCATTTGGTGGAAGACATCTATGGATACCTCTTCTGAATTTGGAGGGGAAGGCTGTTGTTTCTCAGGTTCTGAAGGAGCATTCTCATCCGGTGAACCTAGCATTTCTGCTTCTTATTCTAATTTATCTCTGCTTTGGTGTTCAAGTATGGTGGCCTTAACTGGTTGATCAACACCAGGGTGAGAGTCCTCTGTTTGAAGAACAAGGCTGGCAGTTTTGTAAGTGGAGCCTTCAGCTTGAACACCATAGCTTGCTCCATGAGGAACAGACCCTTCTGCTTGCAAAGCTAAACCCTCAACACCTTACTGTGCTGGTGCAATACTTGGTGTTACAGAGGTATCTGCAGCAGCAGGTTCTGATGACATTTTTCCTTTTCCTTTCAGTTCATTTTCTAGTTCAGTAATTTTCTCTTCAATTTTCTGCATTCTAGCTCCTTAGTCTGTGAGCTTTCCATCAATTCTCATAAAGAGATTGAAGATTACCTCATAAGAGAATTGGGATGGTACTCCCTCTACTTGAGCAGGTAGGGTGGATTCTTTTCCTGGACCATCCTTGGGGGTTTTAATGAATCTTTCTCCATCAAGTTTGTACCCCATTTTGGACAAACTACCAAAGTAAATGGCTTGGTCTCTGGTCTTTACCATGTCCAACTCATATCTTTTGGCCCAGACTCCTTTTTTCTACACTAAGGATGTGATAACATTTCCATTAGGCAGATTAATTTTCTCAAGCTTGCATGTTCTTCTCATCTTTTCAATCATGTATCTGCCTAGGTTCAGAGCAACCCCATTAAAAGCATGTTGCGTCAACCAAAGATCCTAAAGGCTGATGTAGCTTAAACTCCCTCTTCTGCCATGGATATTTGCTGCAACAAAGTAGTGCAGAATTCTAATCTGGGGACTGGTTATCAAACCAACATTACTCTTTGATGAGTACTTCTCCTTTCTTCCAGTAATGATTTCCCATAAAGAGGATGGGTAGTATTTCTCTAGGAATTCAAACTCTCCCTCATCATATTCAACTTTCAGTAAATTACCAAGATCATTAGCAGTAACCACAAATTCTTTACCGTTCAAAAATACATTTAGTCCATTTTCAATGTAGTCATCAAAATCATCTAGCTCTTCCTCTCTTTATGCTATACTAGCATAAAATTCTTTCACCAAGCTAGCATTGTAGGATCTATTCTTAAATGTGCTATACTCCTTCAGTTTCAATTCATTAAAATAATTTGATAGACTAGTCTGAATTTCTAGATTTTTGTTAAAACTTTCCCAATCAATGTATTTCCCGCAAGTGATAGGAGTATTCTCTATTTTCCTAAACCTCTCTTCATGTATTTTATTTCTAAATTTAGAAGAAGAGGTAGTACCTTTCTTGGGCATTGTATCCTTGTCCTTCTTCTTCTCTGATTTTTACTTCTTTTCTTTCTATCATTTCCTAGATTTCTCAGTCATTGAAGCAGACCCAATTTTCTATTTCTTCTTCTACATTTCTGCTTCTGACCTTTCTTCTAGTGGCTTTTTTCCTTTCTTGTGTTCAATAATTTCTTTGCTCTTAAAGGTTTTTGCCATTTCGATTTGAGAGATTTCTAATAGGGGTTTTGAGGTTCTAAGTGGCAAGGGTTTCAGTTATATGAGAGTCGATTTCAAAAGAAAAAATGTAAAGGAAATGGGTTTCAATTTTCAAATGATCAATTTCCAGGGAGTGAGAAATTATCAGCAGTTTTATTTCCTCTCAGAAAACTGTCTCCTCCCCCTTAAATATTGCCTTATATCATTTGCGTAAAATTTCAAAAATTCCCTCTAAATTTTGGTTATCACTTCGGCAGTTGTTCTCCTTTCTTTATTACCAGGTAAACACATTCTTTTCATTATTTTATTCTTTCTTCATTTTATTGACTGAGTCTTACTATTTAATGCTAACAGAACACTCTTAGTTGACTAAGATTCACCTTAGTCGACTAAATGCATTCCGTTTTATGTGCATGAGCCAAAATTTTCTCACAACTCTTGCAGACTAATCATTCCTAAATTCCTTCTAATTTCATTGAATATATCTTCATTTAGAGGTTTGGTAAAAATATCTGTAAATTGATGCAAAGTATTCACAAATTCAATCTTAATATCACCTTTCACTACATGGTCTTTAACGAAATGGTCCCTAATCTCAATGTGCTTAGTCCTAGAATGCTGCACAGGATTTTTTGAAATATTAATTGCACTTGTATTATCACAATATATTGGTATGTTATGCATTGATAACCCATAGTCCTTTAGTTGTTTAATCCATAATATTTGGGCACAGCAGCTTCCTAGTGATACATACTCTGCCTCTACTGTTGATAAAGCCACTAAATTTTACTCTTTTGCTAGACCATGACACAAGCATACTACCTAAAAATTGGCAGGTTCCACTAATGCTTTTCCTATCAATTTTGCTGCCAGCAAAATCAGCATCCGAATATCCAATTAAGCTAAGGATTGATTCTCTAGAATACAATATGCCTAAAGTTTGAGTTTCTAAAAGGTATCTAAAAATTCTCTTAACAGCTGTTAAGTGTGATTCTTTAAGCTGTGACTAAAATCTAGCACACAAACACACACTAAACTAAATATTCGGTCTGCTTGCTGTTAAGTAAAGTAGTGAACCGATCATACCTCTATAGAGCTTTTGATCTACATTCTTTCCTTTTTCATCTAGATCAAGTCTGGTGGAATGACACATTGGTGTGGAGATTGGTTTCAGCTTCAGCATATCGAACTTTTTGAGCATATCTTGAGTGTATCTTTATTGGTTGATGAAGATTCCTTCCTCACTTTGCTTAATTTGAAGACCAAGAAAGTACTTCAACTCTCCCATCATGGTCATCTCAAATTCACCCTGCATTTCTTTAGCAAAGTTCTTGCATAAAGCCTCATTAGTTGCACCAAATACAATGTCATCCACATATATTTGTAGAACAATTAAATCATTTAAGTGTCTTTTAATGAACAATGTAGTATCAATGCTGCCTCTAACATTACCTTTTTCAACTAGAAATTTTGAAAGCTTCTCATACCAAGCTCTAGGAGCTTGTTTCAATCCATACAAGGCTTTATGAAGTTTGAAAACATGATCAGGTTTTCCAAAATTTTCAAAACCTGGTGATTGTTCAACATACACTTCCTCTTGAATGAATCTATTTAAAAATGCACTTTTTACATCTATTTGGTGCAATTTGAAATTCATGAAGCATGCAAAGGCTAACAACAACCTTATGGCTTCAATTCTAGTAACCGGTGCCAAGGTTTCATCATAGTCTATTCCTTCCTCTTGGTTATATCCTTGGGCTACTAACCTAGCTTTATTTCTAACTACATTTCCTTGCTCATCTACCTTATTTCTAAACACCCATTTTGTGCCAACAATAAGGAGATTTGAAGGTCTAGGTACTAGTGACCATACACGATTTCTTTTGAATTAGTCAAGTTCCTCTTGTATGGCCATTATCCAACTTTCCTCTTTTTCAGCTTCTTCAAAGTTTTTAGGCTCAATTTGATATATGAAAGCTGAAAACTCACAAGTCTCTCTTGTTGCTCTCCTAGTTCTAACTCCTTGAGAAATGTCACTTATTATTTGATCTTATGGATGGTCTCTTACAAATCTTCAACTCTTTGGAAGGTCATTATGCTGATTTTCTGTTCTTTGCAAATTTTCTAGAGGTGGAGTTTCATTTTCTCTTCTAGGTGAGCTTTCTTCATTATTCTTATTGTTCTCTAAGCTCATTGCTTCCATTTGTTTTTCTAGGATTTCTACATCATCATCATCATTAACATGAATTTCCTTCTGTAAAGCATTTGACTCATCAAAAACTACATGGATTGATTCTTCAACGGTTAAAGTCCTTTTGTTAAAAATCCTATAAGCCTTTGAGTTTAATGCATATCCTAAAAATATTGCTTCATCACTTTTTGCATCAAACTTTCCTAACGGCTATTTTCCATTGTTCAATACAAAACATTTGCAACCAAAACTCCTAAGGTGAGAAATATTTGGTTTCCTACTCTTGTAATGTTCATATGGTGTCTTAGATATCATGGGTCTTATTGCAACTCTATTAAGTATATAAGCTACTGTGTTCACTGCCTCAGCCCAAAAATATTTTGATAGGTTATTCTCATATAGCATAGTCCTAGCCATTTCTTTTAAGGTTCGGTTTTTCCTCTCTACAACTCCATTTTGCTGGCGTGTTCTAGGTGTAGAGAAATTGTGATCCAACCCCTTTTCATTGCAAAATTTCTCAAATTCATCACTTTCAAATTCTCCTCCATGATCACTTCTTGTGCTAACTATGGCTAGTTCTTTTTCCATTCTCTACTTTCCTACAATGACTTATAAAAGCTGATAGAGCATCATTCTTATGAGCAAGAAAATAAACCCAAGTATATCTAGAGTGATCATCAACTATTACAAAGCCATAAGATTTTCCTCCTAAGCTAGTTATGCTTATTGGACCAAATAGATCAATATGTAACAATTCAAGAGGTCTAGATGTTGACACAATCTTCTTAGTCTTGAAGGATGTTCTAACTTGTTTTCCTAGTTGACAAGCATCACATATTTTGTCAGTTTCAAATTTTATGTCCAGCAGTCCAACAACTAGATTTTTCTTGATTAGTTTTGACATAGTATGCATGCTTACATGTCCTAATCTCCTATGCCATAATCAGCTATCATTTTCAGCATTTGCAACAAGACATATTTCACTATTTATTTCAAGATCCTCAAGAAAAACAACATACATATTCTTCAATCTCTTTCCTATAAATGAGACTTTGTTTATACCTATGTCTAGTACTTCACACTTATTTGAATCAAAACATACTTTAAATCCTTTGTCACATAATTGACTAATGCTCAATAAATTATGCTTCAAATCCTTAACCAGTAACACGTGACTAATTTAAGTTTAAGAGTTTTTACCAATCGTACCTATCCCATGAATTCTACCTTTTGAGTCATCACCAAAGGATATGGTACCTCCCTTTCTTTTGTCTAGCTGAACAAATAACATTTCATCTCCTGTAATGTGTCGTAAGCAGCCACTGTCCATGTATCAAGGCTGCTTCTTCTTGAGTTGAGCTCTTAAACATGTCTCCTTTAAGTGTAGCTCCACCTACAAAATAGATTTTTAGTTTTTCTTTATAAGCACCCATACTTTGATGGGTCCTTGAGTGTTAGTTGCAATATAGGATCCTTTTGGAACCTAAAATTTTCTAACTTTCTGCAAGTTACTTTTCTTAAAACTGTCATATGACAAATGTCCATGTTTTCCATAACTATAACATCTAGATGAGGCATTACAGGAATTTTTCCTAAAATATGAGTTCCTACTTGATTTTTCCCTTTTTGAACATTTAAGAGCTGTGTTTTCATCAAGTGTTTTTTGCAAAGCTTCAGATTTATTGTCCAACTCTAATTTTAAAACTTCAAAATCTGTTTTTGAGTGTTCTAACTCAATTTGCAGAAAATTTCTTTGCTCAAAAATAGAATTGAACTCTTATCTCATCTTTTCAAAATCATTTTCAAGAGACGCAACCTTTTTCTTTAATTTTTGTATTTTGAAATAAGTTTTTCAAATTCATCATAAAGGCTATCATACTCATTTTGTAAATCATCAATGGAAATATCACAAGGGGATAAGGATACCTCAGTTTCATCATCTTGTGCCATCAGATAGAGGTTTGCTCTTTCCTCAGATATTTCATCTTTAACTTCAGAGCTTAATGTGTCACTGTCCGACCATGCAGCTGCCACAATTGCTTTCTTGGATTTTTTTTGTTTTTCTTTAGAGTCTCATCTTTCAGCAATGGACATTTGAACTTGAAGTGGCCAAGTTTCTTGCACTCGTAGCAGATCAGCTCCTCATTTTTATTGGAGTCGTTTTTGTTTCTGATTTTGCATGAAGCACCTTGATCTTTTCTAAACCCTTTTCTAGCTAGTCTCTGGTTTCTTCTGCTCATAAGCTTTCTGAACTTTCTTGCAACCAGAGCTAACTCTTCATCATCATTACATGACAACTCTTCAAGCTTTTCTTCAAGGATGCTGGCTTTAAGTGCAATGCTCTTTTTTTTTTCCTTTGCTTCCCTTCTATCTTCTTCTTCTTCTTCTTCTTCTTTAAGCTCCAAGTCATGAGTAAAGAGAAAACCATAAATCTCATATAAGAAAATCACATTTAAGTCCTTGGCCTCTCAGATTGCAGTAACTTTAGGCTTTCAATTTTTTGGTAGGCTTCTAAGAAGTCTTTTAACTATTTCAGCTCGGGTATTGGTTTGCCTAGCTGACTCAATTCATTTGTGATGTTTGTGAATCTATCTAGCAAGCTAGTGATGTCTTCACCAGGCTTCGTTTTGAACATTTCATACTTATGTGTCAAGAGGGCTATTTTGGACTCCTTGACTTGAGAAGTCCCTTCATGGATTATTCTAAGTTTATCCCACACTTGTTTAGCTGTTGTAGAGCCTGAGACTTCATTGAATTCAGTGGTGGTCAAGGCACAATGCAATGTATTGATGGCCTTAAAATTTGTTTGGACTCTCTTAGTTTCAACCTCGGTCCATTTAGGCATGAACTCATTGGTTACTACATTCAAAGTTGAGGGAATAAAGGGTCCATCAGTTATGACATCCCACATTTCATAATCTATAGCTCTAATGTAAATTAACATCTTAGTACTTCAATAAGGATAGTTAGAGCCATCAAACAGAGGTGGTTTGTTTATTGATTGTCCCTCAGCAACTATGGATTTTTGGAAAGCCATTTGGATCCTCCCAAAGGGTGTTAGACCTTAAGAACAAGGAACTCACTCTGATACCACTTGTTAGTCCCAATTATATGTGCTAGAGAGGGGGTGAATAGCACAAATCGACTCTTGACAAGATAAGGAACTAATTGTCAGAACAAAGAAAATAAAAACAGAGTAGACAATGCGCAGGAATTTAGAGTGGTTTGGTCCAAGACCTACATCCACTACCTTGATTATCCAACCAAGGATTTTTCAAACAATTCCACTAAGAATCGGTGAAATTCACAAACTTTCACCAAGCTTTACAATGGCTTTAATCAGGCTCAGCCAAAACCTTTCACAATAGTTTTTCACGGGCTAAACTAAAATCCAACACCTAACTTTTCGAGGCTAAGTTAGAACCTTAACACATTCAAGCAAACCTACCTTGAAATAACCACTTAGAGTGACTCCCTCACTCTAAAAATACAAGAAGAGAAGTGTCACGACCCGGTACTCCCCTCGAGCCGGTGACAAATGCCGCAACATCTCGATAGACATTCATTGCTTGAAACGCCAACTAGAACCTCACAAGTCTTTAATATCAGTTTTCACACCTCCCTTATGAGCAACAGCTGTTAAGTATCATGTTTTGAGAGATTATAAACTATTTCCAAATCAAAACAATAGAAAAATAATTTTTTTATCACAAGGGCATTTTGGTCATTTTTCCTTAAAAATCTCAAAACTAGCTAAAAATGTAGTATGCGAGTGGAAAACACATATTTCATAATCAAAAATAAGTTTAGATGTCTAAAACATTCATTTGAAATGAAATTATGACTATTTGAATATAATAAAAATATTCAATAAAATATTTTATTTTCTTATAAAACAATATTTATAGAGTTATCGGTAAATAATTTTTATAACGTAAAAGCTAAATAAATTCATACATACTGTAATACAGATAACTAAAGCATAAGATTTAATTTATAGTGACACGTGGGCCCACGAACGACCAAAAGTATCAAAAGCGGTAAACCTACAGTTTTTGAGGATGCAAGTCCAACTGTAGCCCTCAACAAAGTGAGCTATCTACCGACTATCCTAAGCCTGAAATGAGTGGAAAGGAGGGTGGTGAGATTATATAATCCTAGTGAGTAAACAAATACCATCTAAAATATCTAAAGTTGAGTAAATGGAGACAGATTAGAATAGTTTAACATACTGTAATTCATCACCTTTCAACTCACTTCAACCAAATAAAATCAATTCATATAAATCGAGTAATCAACATGGCTTATGAATTTCTTAAAACTTTGGCTCGTGCCAAAATCATTCTCATACTCAGTTATCAGGGATACCTTGGCCGAGGGCTATCCCAACCGAGAACACCAAGGTTGTTAAAAAGTTATGTACGCATAAATCATGTTTTTATTTTGAAAGTATAGTCGTTCCTTGGCGTTGGTTGAGTTCACCCTCACGTGGTGGTTTGACGTGAAGTGAACTCTACAGTTTTAACCTCAGGAGTTATCCAACCGTGCCTCTCATACTGAGGTATGAATATAATAGGGTTACCGTGCCCCTCTAATAGGCTGGTCCACAGAGCCCGTCCACTGCAGCGACCAATATATAACCCACCAATTCAATAAAATTCAACAGCATGACATGGCAATCATTTTATTTTACAACCTCTCAAGGCAAATTAACAGTTCATACATTTTCAACACAAATACCAATTCAGCCATTCATGCCAATATTATTATAAGCCATTCAATTCAAACCATGATTTATAACACATCAATTAGTCTCCAATTACTCCATTTTCAAAACTATCTTTCAATTTCAAGACAATTTTATAAAATCATTTTCATTTAATCACATTTTGCTTATAAAACATAAAGATTTACCATTTAAACTCATTTTCCATAAAATCACAAAATTGGATAAAAATCACTTTAGATAATTAAGACGATAGTAAGGTTACTCACTATATCAGGAGTTTGAAATACTCTTATTCTCAGTCCTTTGACACAACGTCTTTACCCTTGTTAGAGGGCTCACCACCTATATACAATACACGACACATAATTCAATATACTGTGTCATACCATTATAAATCTATCCAGGCTCTTTACTAATGCATGAAATGGAATGCAAATTGTTCGGATTATCGTCTAAACACAGTGTTCTACACAAATTCAATTGTGTACATAAATAAAACGGTATTGGCCTAATTCGATCTATCACTCGATTAATTACCCAATATGTCCAATTTAACTCCAAATAATTTCATATTTCTCCCAATACTCCAAATCATCAAACACAAATTAAATAACTTGAAATATGGCAAAATCATCCTCACATTTTCTCTTGGAAAATTCGGCCAAGGTGGGTGCATCAACATTATAATTTTTCAAGCTTGATTCTCACACCATAATTCACTAATTCCTAACCAAATCACTTGAAATAAAATCAAAATCATCATCAATATTCTACATGGAGAATTCTGCCAATGATGGGTGATGGGAGAAAATGAATTTTTCTTGCTTGATTTTTCTTGCTTGATTTTTCATGCTACACATCACCAATCAACTAAAAACACTAAAATATCTCAAAATCTAACCAAATAAATCATCAAATCTTCTCTCTCTAAATTCGGTCAGCCATGAATCCTTCATGATATCTTGTGATTCAACCATGGAAAATGCAAAAGAATGTATGGGAAAGGTAGATCACAAGTCAAAATCAAAAAATTTTACCTTTGATTAGTTGATTACTTGAAATCCACCAATTTTCTCTTGAATTTTCACCTTAGGGTTCTTGTTCTTTCTTTTCTTCCTTTGTTCTTGCTTTGGCCAGCCATATGAAGAGAAATGGGCTGATTTTGTGCTGATTTTTAAGCCAAATAATAAAATGGATGAAAATTTGACACATGTCACCATTCCATTGGTCCATGTGTCATACTTACCCATTAAGCAATCTCTTTCCACCACTTAAATTTTCTTAATTATCCATGATAATATTGGGTAAAATCCATGTGCTGGACAAGTGGTGGGTGGTGTAAAATTATAATTTTGCCCTTAGGGTGGCAAAATGACTATTTTGCCCTTATGCTCGAAAAAATGTCGAAACTAAAATTTTTCACTTCTCAAACTCAAATTATGTTCTAAATAGTCAATCTTGATCAAAAACTTCTTCCAACATTAAAATTTTAACCTTAGGTGGCAAAATGACCATTTTGCCCATAGGTCATGAAAATTCCAATTTGACTTCAAATCGGTCTTTGAACTCCGAATCACCATTTTAAGTCATTTTGGGATTTTAAAATTCTCAATTTCATCTTAAAATCTCTATTTGGACTAGTTCGAGGCTTAATTCAACTTAATTGTACCATTTGGTACATTGTCGTCCTTTAAAGATTTTCGAGGTACCCAAGTAAGCAAACATGCATTCTTATGTAAGAATGACATAATTAACATATTGCAGAGCTGGGCTTGATAGCACTATCCCCCTTAAAATAAAATTTTGACCTCAAAATTTTATTTACTAAACTCAAAGAAAATGTGAGGGTATTGTTTTCTCATTTAATGCTCGACTTCTTATGTCCTCCCTTTTATAGGGAATTTCGATTTGTTCACCTCATTTACCTCTAATTTAACTCGAGTACTTCACTTATGTCTATTATTATCCTTTAAAATCATATCAACAGTAACCTTCACAATTATGATCTCTTATCTCAAGACACCAAGCATGCTTTTGTTACTATCATTAAACTTGAACCATAACTCCATCTTAATCATACCAATTTCGATCGCATTTTATAATTATTTAGGTATACCAATCACTATCTTATTACTTCATTCCATATTAAATTTCTCGACTTTCATTCATTCATCCTATCCTCATACACTATTGTGTAGTTTACGACATCATTAATATGCCATACTCATTCCATACATATCCTCAGCGTTAGGGAAGATTAATGGCTTCAATTATTTTCACATACTTTGTCAAGCCCGACTCTACAATATGTTTATTATGCCATTCTTACATAAGAATGCATGTTTGCTTACTTGGGTACCTCGAAAATCGTTAAAGGACGGTAATGTACCAAATGGTACAATTAAGTTGAATTAAGCCTCGAACTAGACCAAATAGAGATTTTAAGATGAAATTGAGAATTTTAAAACCCCAGAATGACTTAAAATGGTGATTCGAAGTTCGAGGACCGATTTGGAGTCAAATTAGAATTTTCATGACCTAGGGGTAAAATGGTCATTTTGCCACCCGAGGTTAAAATTGGAATGTTGGGTGAAATTTTTGACTAAGATTGATCATTTGGAGTATAATTGAGTTTGAGAAATGAAAAATTTTAATTCCAACATTTTTTCAAGCATAGGGATAAAATAGTCATTTTGCCACCCTAGGGGCAAAATTGTAATTTTACACCACCCAACACTTGTCCAGCACATGAATTTTACCCAATATTATCATGGATAATTGAGGAAATTTAAGTGGTGGAGAGAGATTGCTTAATGGCTAAGTATGACACATGGACCAATGGAATGGTGACATGTGTCAAAATCTCATCCATTTATATTTGACTTTAAAAATTAGCACATAAACTCTCCCAACTCATTTCTCATGACTGGCCATAGCAAGAACAAAGGAAGAAAACAGGAACAAAAACCCTAGGTGGAAAAATTCAAGGGAAAAGTGTGAAAATTCAAGTAATTAGGCAATCAAAGGTAAAATTTCTTGATTTTGACTTGTGATCGACCTTTCTCATGCATTATTTTGCATTTTCCATGGTTGAATCACAAGTTATCATGAAGGATTCATGGCTGACCAAATTTAGAGAGAGAAGATTTGATGATTTATTTGTTTAGATTTCAATGTATTTTAGTGTTTTTAGTTAGTTAGTGATGTGTAGCATGCAAATCAAGCAAGAAAAATTCATTTTCTCCCATCACCCATCATTGGCCGAATTTTCCATGTAAAGTGTGGATGATGATTTTGATTTTATTTCAAGTGAATTGGTTAGGAAATGATGAATTACGATGAGAAAATCAAGTAAGAAAAATCATAGTATTGATGCACCCACTAGGCTGAAATTCCCAAGAGAAAATGTAAGGATGATTTTTGCCATATTTCAAGTTATTTAATTTGTGTTTGATGATTTGGAGTATTGGGAGAAAAATGGAATTACTTGGAGTTAAATTGGACATATTGTCCAATTAATCGAGTGATAGATCGAATTAGGCCAATATCGTTTTATTTAGGTACACAATTGAATTTGTGTAGAACATCGTGTTTAGACGATAATCCGAACAATTTGCATTCCATTTCATGCATTAGTAAAGAGCCTTAAATAGATTTATAATGGTATGACACAGTATATTGAATTATGTGTCGTGTATTGTATATAGGTGGTGAGCCCTCTAACAAGGGTAAAGACGTTGTATCAGAGGACTGAGAATATGAGTATTTCAAACTGCTGATACTGTGAGTAACCTTACTATCGTCTTAATTATCTAAAGTGGTTTTTATCCGATTTTGTGATTTTATGGAAAATGAGTTTAAATGGCAAATCTTTATGTTTTATAAACAAAATGTGATTAAATGAAATGATTTTATAAAATTGTCTTGAAATTGAATGATGGTTTTGGAAAATGGAGTAATTGGAGACTAATTGTTGTGTTATAAATCATGGTTTGAATTGAATGGCTTATGATAATATTGGCATGAATGGTTGATTTGGTAAATGTGTTGAAAATGTATGAACTGTTAATTTGCCTTGAGAGGCTGTAAAATAAAATAATTACCATGTCATGCTATCGTAAATTTTATTAAATTTGTGGGTTATAAATTAGTCTCTGTAGTGGATGGGTTCCATGGACTAGCCTATTAGAGGGGCACAGTAATCCTATTATATTCATACCTCAGTATGAGAGGCACAAATGGATAACTCCTGAGGTTAGCAGTTTAGAGTTCACTTCACGCCAAACCACCACGTGAGGGTGAACTCAGCCAACGCCAAGGAATTGCTATGTTTTCAAAATAAAAACATGATTTATGCGTACATAACTTTTTAACAGCCTTTGTGGACTCGGTTGGGATAGCCCTCTATCAAGGTATCCCTAATAACTGAGTATGAGAATGATTTTGCCACGAGCCAAAGTTTTAAGAAATTCATAAGCCATGTTGATTACTCGATTTATATGAATTGATTTTATTTGGTTGAAATGAGTTGAAAGGTGATGAATTACAATATGTTAAACTATTTTATCTGTCTCCATTTACTCAGCTTTAGATATTTTAGATGGTATTTGTTTACTCATTGGGATTATATAATCTCACCACCCTCCTTTCCACCCATTTCAGGCTCAAGATAGTCGGTAGATAGCTCATTTCGTTAAGGGCTACAGTTGGATTTGCATCCTCCAAACTGTAGGTTCATAGTCTTTCTTACTTTTAGTTATTCAGGGGCCCACTGGTTATTGTAAATTAAATTAAATACTCTGGCTTACTGTATTACAGTATGTATGAATTTATTTTGCTTTTACACTGCAAAAATTATTTACGTATAACTCTAAAAATATTGTTTTATAAGAAAATAGAATATTTTATTGAATATTTCTTTTATTTTTTTATTTTTTTATTATATCCAAATAATCATAATTTCATTTTAAATGAAGGTTTTAGATAAACTTATCTTTGATTAGGAATTATGTGTTTTGTACTCGCATACTACATTTTTAGAGGATTTCGAGATTTTTGAGGAAAAATGACCAAAATGCCCTTGTGAGAAAAAAATTGTTTTTCTATTGTTTTGATTTGGAAATAGTTTATAATCTCTCAAAACATAATTTTAGTGACTAATACTCACAGGGAAAGTGAGAAAAATTGATGTTAAGCCTTGCGAGGTTTCGATTGACATTTCAAGTCATGAATGCCTATCGGGACGTCGCGGCGGTTGTCACGGGCTCGATGGGAGTTTCGGGTCATGACATACTTCATGTTTACCTTGCATTTAGGAAATTTCAATCTTCTTAATCCTATTAATCCATCTCATATGGCTTAACCGTACTATAGATTACATTCCCTTAACTATTTCCCCAAAATTCCTTAGGTCGTCATAAATCGACTTCTAATAAGATTCTTGATCATTACATTATCTATACAACGCATCAAATAGATTGAGTTCAAATCTCGAACCACTAAAATAATTCTTCATTTTAGTTGGGTACATCACTAACTCCACACATACGTATACACGCACATTCAAATGTCCATATTCCTCATTATGTATACGAGTTTCTGTTTTCAAATGCCTTTAGACTAATTTCTCTTTGTTCATTCCCATCCATAACCAAGATTCAATAGAATAATCTTCATAATTCAAACAAATTCTCATTATGCCTATGCATAGTTTCACATCATTTACATACTTATACTCTCTTCTTATCACTTCCAATTATATGCTCAAGTTTCCTTGTACTATATATCATTGCATCATAATGTCATCTCCATTGAATTATAATCTATTATGCGTGTATGCTTTATAATCCCATTGATACTTCAAAAATTTTCCTTGACTTCATCATTGCATGTTATGCAATACCATAAATCCTAAGAGTCATCCTTATTCCTTGATTATCTTTCATGCCTTTTACATATATTGTATCCTTATTGCATTCCGATATTGATTTGTCACTTAAGACTCAGACTTATTTGAATCATGTATGCCTCAAGCATTTTTGAATTCCAATTTCCATAATATATTAGGAAAGTTTCATTATCTGACTTCATTATCAAGGTCAACTTCTATCATCCTTTGTTCCACTCTTTCATACGAATATAACATCATTCTTCCTTAACCAATTTATAAATTGCACTTGAAATTGCAAAACTTGAAACTAGATTCTCCTCAAGTACTTTTCAATATTAATACTAATATCACTCTCAGCTTACAGCTTCCTTTTTATAACCAGATAACTTAATGCTTGCTTTCACGAAATCCATGGCAGAACTTCTCTTGAGTATTTCCTTAGGGATATCTATCTTAAACTTATGTCTTACAACAAGTGATCACTTAACTCGTGACTTAGCCATTTGGCTCCTTAGCAAGTTTCAAAGTCACACATCTTATACTTATCTCGTATAATTTATAATTCTTTCTCAACGGTGTTTAAACATTCTTGAAACACTTCATCACTTATTTGCTCTTTCATACTCCAAGTATATCATTTCCATAAAGGCATGCCCAACTATTCATGCTTCAATTTATCTCCAAGGGTTTCTAGCATGTCACCTAGTTTACTTGTGTTGTTACTAATCCTTTCCTTTCAACAAAATCAAGACAAGATTTGTATATTCTCATAACAATATTCTATATAAACTCATTTGCTATACCATTATTGAAATCTTTATTCACATTTTCATCACTTGGTATTGACGTCTCTTATCAATATCTCATACATTCATCTAACCTTTCACTCGCTTTATCTTTAGTCTTTAACAAGGCTTAATCTCTTGTCTTCTTTATTTCTTAAGATTTGACTTCAGTCAACATATTATTCATCTTAACACTCCACGTGTTAATTTATTTTTATGTAGCCATCTCAAAAACTCTCTAACTTTTCTTTCTCTTACATGCCAATATATAAGGCAATAAAGAAACTTTGCAATTTCACTCATCATCTTTATCTTAATCCCTCCTCACTGCACTTAAGACTCCAAACAACAAAGCTTAGCATCAAAACCAATGACCATTCTTCAACTCGTGAGTTTCATCTTCATGCCACTCCCAATTTACTCGTGCTTTCTAGCCATAAAGGGCTCTTAACCAATTACATTTATAAAGTGGATAATTCACTTAATTATTACATCTCGTCCTTGCAGTTATAAGATCAAGATATTTCGAATTTAAAATGCAGAAATTCCCTCCTAGAGCATATCCAAAAATCCACATATTTCAAGTCCCACCTTAGGACATCTTTCCCATATGGTGTAATGAATTCACAATATATACATCATCATGCACATAATTACTTATTATTTATGGTATCCCACTATTTTCATTATCCATTATTAATCATCTTCCTTGTCTTATAACTCCAATAGTTTATTAACTTCCAGTACAAAGACCACGAAAATAGTTCATCTTTCACTACATTTATACTCATAATCCTTATTAATAAAAAATTTATCTTTTTCAAGTTCATTTATCTCTAATGGACCATATTTGTATTAGATTATCTTCCTATAATGTTATGGCATCATTTTATACTTCCTCCACCCTCAAGCTTACAATCTTTGACTTTATCACATTAATCGCTCAAAATGTCATCTAGAGCCCCATTGATTTCTTCCATATCCTTTCGAATTGTAACTACAATTAAGATTCCCAATTTCACATTTCTATGATTGATTGTTAGTCTTACCACATTGTCTCCCAATATCCTATGCAATTACAACACACTGAACCCACTTATTATAACATAGTCCCCTAGTTCAATGTGTTTGCTTGGGAATTATCTTCTCTTATACAATTTGTCTCACAAACCAGAATTTTATTTATTTAGCTTTGCATTCGGAATCATATCAAAAACTCACATACTATTATAAGCAATGATTCCTAACAAATATCATCAATTCAAATGACCTTTTATGCCTCGTCAAAATCTAGGGTTATCACCCCACAAGTTCATCACGTTAATTGGTGTCCATTTCTTAGTACTGTAAAATATATTCATTGCTAGATCTGGTAATTGCTTGAATCATTAATGACTTTCCACATCAATCTTCAATAATTATTTAAGATGATCAACCATGCCACTAAGATAAATATCTTTCCTTAATAATCATAGTGCTAATCCACTTCTGTCCTACCAAAAGATTCTTATATACCTCCAGTCACTTAAACAGCTACTTTATAATACATTCTAGTCACACACTTTAAAAGCCAAACTATTAACTTCTTTGTACAGATAACTATTATCTCATTTACTCTACATCTACCTAGAGTTAAAGTAGTACAAAATCCTACGAAAATATTACATGTCATTAGGATCATCTTTTTAATATGATCTTATCGGAAGATTCTACTCCAAGTCCTTCTTAAGATCCTCTTTCGAGTTCTCCTCCTCTTGAGATTTTCTCCTTTGTTCCTCAATCCAGGCTTATTGTATTCTCCTACATTCCTCATAACTCACCGGTGCAGCATTTCTTCCACAACTGGGAGGAAAATGTCATACAACATTCACCTTCGTACGGGGATTATTTGCAACAGTTACTTTCTCCTTATTCTTTTCCTATTGTTCCTTTACATTCATCCCACAACCTAGAGGATAGTGTCGAACAACTGACACGCCTATCCTAGGACGAATACCTCCCCTTGCAATTGCCTTCCTCGCCCATTCACTATGGTACTCTTCAAGTTGTTTCAAAAGGAAATCTTTTGCAGTTTTCAGAGTATTGAAGCTGCTCTCACTTTCAAAATTCTCACTACTCTCGAAGCTTTCCCCATTAAAGACCATTCTGGATTACATAGATCAGGGCGCCATTGGCTCATGGCAGTGGAATCTAATGATCCCTCACTAGCACTATGAAGGGTATCGGGACTACCGCCTCTTCTAGACATGGTGTGTGTGTGTCGCCAGCGCACCTCAAAACCTATACGCAACTAAGTAGTAATTACTTAATCATTTACGCATCACTAGAGCAAGTAGGTTTCTATATGCAAATGCATGCATTCGACTCAACCTAACCTAACTTAACTCAAGGCCACACTGACACTGTAAATTTTAAAACAACTTTAAACCCAAAAGCTCTGATCTTTAAAACCAAAAGCTCTGATAACAATCTAATTGTCACAACCCGGTACTCCCCTCGAGCTTGTGACAACCGTCGTGACATTCCGATAGACATTCATTGCCCGGAATGCCAACCGAAACCTCGCAAGGCTTTAATATCAGTTTTTGCACCTCCCCTGTGAGCAACAGTTGTTAAGTATCATGTTTTGAGAGATTATAAACTATTTCCAAATCAAAACAATAGCAAAATATTTTTTTCTCACAGGGTTATTTTGGTCATTTTTCCTCAAAAATCTCGATACCAGCTAAAAATGTAGTATGCGAGTGGAAAACACATATTTCATAGTCAAAAATAAGTTTAGATGTCTAAAACATTCATTTGAAATGAAATTATGACTATTTAAATATAATAAAAATATTCTATTTTCTTATAAAACAATATTTATAGAGTTACTGGTAAATAATTTTTGTAGGATAAAAGCTAAATAAAGTCATACATACTGTAATACAGATAACCAAAGCATAAGATTTAATTTACAGTGACACGTGGGCCCACGAACGACCAAAAGTATCAAAAGCGGTAAACCTACAGTTTTTGAGGATGCAAGTCCAACTGTAGCCCTCAACAAAGTGAGCCATCTACCAACTATCCTGAGCCTGAAATGGGTGGAAAGGAGGGTGGTGAGATTATATAATCCCAGTGAGTAAACAAATACCATCTAAAATATCTAAAGCTGAGTAAATAGAGACAGATTAAAATAGTTTAACATATTGTAATTCATCACCTTTCAACTCATTTCAACCAAATAAAATCAATTTATATATATCGAGTAATCAACATGGCTTATGAATTTCTTAAAACTTTGGCTTGTACCAAAATCATTTTCATACTCAATTATCAGGGATACCTTGGCCGAGGGCTATCCCAACTGAGACCACCAAGGTTGTTAAAAAGTTATGTACGCATAAATCATGTTTTTATTTTGAAAGTATAGTCGTTCCTTGGCGTTGGCTGAGTTCACCCTCACGTGGTGGTTTGGCGTGAAGTGAACTCTAAAGTTTTAACCTCAGTAGTTATCCAACCGCGCCTCTCATACTGAGGTATGAATATAATAGGGTTACCGTGCCCCTCTAATAGGCTGGTCCACGGAACCCGTCCACTGCAGCGACCAATATATAACCCACCAATTCAATAAAATTCAACAACTTGACATGGCAATTATTTTATTTTACAGCCTCTATGGGCAAATTAACAGTTCATACATTTTTAACACAAATACCAATTCAGCCATTCATGCCAATATTATCATAAGCCATTTAATTCAAACCATGATTTATAACACAACAATTAGTCTCCAATTACTCCATTTTCAAAACCATCTTTCAATTTCAAGACAATTTTATAAAATCATTTTCATTTAATCACATTTTCACCTTGGTAGCTTTGTAAATTGAATTCCTTTCCAAAAGGTTTCAAGCTATTATAGAAGCCCCCCATTTCTCTATCTAAAACACGTAGCTAGTGAGAGGAAGTATGGAAGTAAGACTTTTTAAGGGATTTAAGGTGAGAAAGTGAAAGAGCACAAAAGGTTCTATGAAAAAGTGCACAAAAGCATGAAAATTGGGGTTAACTTGAGAGAATTTATGAAGGTTTCAAAACAAGCTTCCATGGAGGATGAAAGAAACGTGAGATGGGAGGAAGAAGAAGAAGAAGCTACTGGAAAATGATATTTATAGATAAAGCTTATCCAAACTTCACTTAAATTACGAAAATGCCCTTAACAAGTTAGCTTTGTCTTCCTCCAATCCTTTGTGCAATCTTTTTACTCTTTTAACACTAAGATAAAGTCCATAACAGTGTAGAAATACTCGGGTTCATGAAAACTTGAAAATTTTGACTTGAGATGAAAAATGACCATGTTACCCTATCTTGAAAATCATCATTATTTTTATTTCCTTTGTCATTTTATCCTCGTTTTCATCATTGATTTTTCCTTAGGCCTACTTAGGCCTTAATAATATTAGAAAACCCACTTCTAAGAGCTCACTAAGGAAAATGATGAAATTACCCCTAGTTTGTGTTATCGCGTCTACTTCTAGCTAAGAGTCTAAAAGAAATCAAGGTCTCACAAAAGCTTCCAAAGAAAGCTTTGACGTTTATCTTCTTCTTCCATGACCGGTTCTTATCCACCCAAAAAGGCATTTTCTTCTTCTTCTTCATGTTTCCAACGCCATTTTCACTTCACCATGAAAAATCAAATTTTCTTCATTTTCTTTTCCTTCATTTCTTTTCATTTTCGTTCTTTACTTACTTCTTCCTTTTCCTACCCTATTATGCACCAAACCCACAACTTCTAACCCCATTTTTCAGCACAACCAAACCCCAGGAGAGAGAAAGAAAAATCTCTCTTTTTTCCTTTTATTTCCTACTTCTACTCCACCATCATTAACACTTGAATTTTTAGCTTCAGATCTTCATTTTTAAAGCCAAAAGGCATAAATTTTCAACTCTTGAATTTTAGAAATTTATGGGTTATATTTTTAGATTTTATTTCCTAATTTCTTCAATTTCTTTTTCTTCAAAATATTATGTTTTTGTTGATCTTTATGCCTCCAAGCTCGCCAAGGTAAAGAATCTTTAAATTAGAATAGTTGGTATAGTGGGTTGTGAATTAGACTAGAATTCTAGGTTAAATATTAGGCTAGAATGTAGTTTATCTAGTATGTGTTTATTAGAATTATTGAGTTCAAATTTATGATATATTTGAAGCTATTATTGTTTATTGGCAAATATAGGTTTTAATGGTACTTCAAGACTTAACTTAGAGTAAAGCCTTATTGGTGCTAATTTTGTAAGGTGGCATTACCAAGGTGAGTGAACTTGCATTAAAATGTTTTGGGATAAATGCATATGTGTTTGATTGAATCACTTGAAATATTTTATTGGTCTTTTCTTTAAAATGTGCATGGGAACAAGCCATTGATGAAATGTTTTTATGCTGTGAAATGTGTAATATAATGAAACCATGTGTTCCTATATTATGTGCATAAGTATGTTATGCCTTAAATGATAATGTTGTATGATAACTACGACCATGCATGTGCGGTGTGGGAGTGCACGTGACGATGCCAGTGGTGTGCGGTGTGGGAGTGCACATGCCGGTGATGATGTGGTGTGGGAGTGTACATGATATTTGCCATGTGCAGTGTAAGAGTGCACATGAGGATATCAGCTCTGTGCTGTGTGGGAGTGCACATGAGCTGAGTTGAGGATGGTGGTTGTATGCGTTGAGCCATGTTGACTAGTGTGGGAATGATCTCGATATATTTGATGAATGTTTGAAAATATATATACATACACAAAATGTATACACGAATTCTTACACGCCTATGTACCTGCCCTGTAGAGCAGGGATGTTTGGAAAATGAATTGTGATTGCATTGATTATTGAAAGTTGAATTTCCTAAGTGTTTTCAAACGAGTTAAACGTTAACAAGGTATCGAGTTATTTATGATATACAAATTGCATGGTTTTAAAACGAGTGCATCATGTTTTCGAAAACCTTCCGTATCATATGCTTATTCCCTTCTTATGTTTACTCACTAGGTTTATGCTCATTATTTTCAACTTCATGTTTTAGTTTTCAGGTTCGAAGGTAGTTGGATCCTAGATAGAGGTGCTTCCTCCTATTCATCGTACAGTAGGTTTACCAGGACACTGCATGATAGTACCCACGCCAGAGTCACTCCGTTGATAGTCAAGATCTTTTGTATGTGTATATGGTTATTTAAACGTAAGTCGTGAGATTTGTTGTAAACACTGTATGTTTGGTTTGCATGATAATGTAGCCACAAGTTGGCAAATAATAATATTATTTTATGAATTGTATATGTTTGGTTACCATGATTTATTCTTGAGAAGAAATTATTTTTGGAAACTATGAATTGAGAACTTTAAAAGTAAATGAAGGACAGAGGGTCTAATGAACAAGTGTTCATAGAAAGGCTTGCTTGGGCCTAGTAGGCCATGCCTATTAGGTCCATGCACCAATCATGGCTCAAGATTTGGGCTGTGACAAAGTTGGTATCAGAGCCTAGGTTTAGTTGAGTCCTAGGGATTCTTGTGTCTGTCAGCAGAGTTGTTGGAGTCCGTGTGAAGTCTTGTCCTTGGATTGTGGGTGCGCAACACAAGTCAACGACGGGAGGCTACATAGGCCCCTAATTCATTATAAACCTACCTATCCCTATGATGTATAAATGGCTAAGCAATTGATGCTTGATTGCGCATAAGTTTGGAAGTGCGCCTGTTGCACATGTTAGAGGCGACAGTAGTCCAGATGTCCCTCATAGTACTAGCAAGGGATCGCTAAATTCCACTACTAGAAGCTAGTGGCATCTTGATCTAGGTAATCAGGAAAGTGGCTTGTAAAACCTGACCTTATAAACACATGTCATGACATACATGCACTGAGTAGCATGTTATTACGCTAGGAAAGCTCCTAAGAATAGATGAAACCCGATATTGTACCTAACGGTACACTTGAGTTGATTTAACCTCGAACTAGTTCAAATAGGAATCGTAGGATGAAATTTAATATTTTACAGCCCAGGAATCACTAAAAATGATTGTTCGGAGTTTGAGGGTTCATTTGGGAAAAAATTAAAAATTTTGATGTTTAAGGGCAAAATCGTCATTTTGCCACTTAAGATAATAATTTGATCATGGAGTTAAATTTTTGACCAAGATTAACTATTTGGAGTATAATTTAATGATAGGAAGTGAAAAATTTCAATTCCGATAATTTTTGGAACATAGAGGCAAAACGATAATTTTATCCCCCCGAGGTAAAACCGTAATTTTCACCACCCAAAACTTGTCAAAATCATAGGATTTATTTATTTTTTTCATGAATAACCATGGTATTGTAAGTGGTGAAAAAAATTAAAGTTTAAAGGACGAAATTTTAAAAACGAGCCAATGGAAAAGTGACACATGGCAATTTTTAATGATTTAATATTATTTTAAAGGAAAATCAGCCCATTTAAACCCCACATTAGGTGATGGTCGGCCATAGGGAGAAAAAAAGAGAGAAAATAGAGAGAAAAAGAAGAAAAGAGAAAAACCAAAGGAAAACTAGAAAATTCAAAGGGGAATTCACGTTTTTCAACCGTTTACGCGTCTAACGGTAAGATTTTTTCGACTTTAGCTTGATTTCTACCTTTCCTATGCCTTTGTTTCCATTTAGCATGCTTGAGGAGAGAGATCAAAAAGTGATACCAAGGGCTGGCCGAATTTCAAGGGGAAGGATTTTGAAATTTTTATGTTTTGATTCTTAGTTAAATTGGTAGTTTTAGTTAGTTAAATGTGTATAGAAATCAAATAGGGCAAGAAAGCATGAAATTCTCACAATACCCACCCTTGGCCGAATATTCAGTGATGTACAATGATGATGAACTAATTTTTATTCTAAGAGAAATGAAGAGAAAATGATGAAAAATGGTTAAATGTGATAGAAAAACAAAGTGAAAAATTAACTGAGTTAATGTCCCATTTTTTACCGAATTTTTTCAAGGAGGAAAGTGAGCTGATTTTGGTGATTTTAGAGGGTTATTGGCTGATATTTAATGGTTAGAAATGTTGGAGAGAAAATGGGACAATTTAGAGCTAAAATGGAGCGCGTTAGTAATTTATCTGGTAAAGTGCCAAAAAAATAGGTTAATACCGCCTTTAAGCCATTTTAGGCTATTGCATTTCATACCATGCATTAGTATAGGATTTAAGTCAATTATATAGTGATTTAGCATCAATATGGTGAATTGTGTACTTTTTGCAATGTGTCTAGGAGGAGAGCCTTCCGGTAAAGGCAAGGAAGTCGTACCCGACGAACAGTGATCGGGGCACCTAGAAAGCATTTAATTTGTACAAACGGTGAGTAAACCTATTATTATTGTAAATTATCTAGAGTTTATTTTTAAATACTCTTTATGTATTTTATGAAACGAAAATGAGATTAAAATGGGACTTTTGATAATTTAGAAATAAATGTGACAAATAAATATATTGTGTTGATTATCTGAAATAAGAAACTTTTGATCATGAAATTGAGTAATTGGAGGCTACTAATTGTCTTGAAAAATATATTTTCCTATGAATGGCTTATGATATATGAGTATATGTGGCTATATTTTCTAATTGCATTGGAAATTTATGTAAGCTGTATTTTACTATGCAAGCTGGGTAAATAAATAAAAGTCACGTTATACTGTCAAAATTTTATTAAAATTGGTGGTTTAACCACTACAGTGATGACTTTCCATGGACTACTTATTAGAGGGGTACGGTAAACTCGATTGCATAATTACTGAGGTTGTAGAGGCGATGAGGGTAACTCTTAGGGTAATGTTAGAGCTCACTTCACGTCGAACCCCCACGTGAATGTGTAACTCGGCCAACGTTAAGGAACGGCCTGTTTACAAAACTAACATGTGTTTAACATGTAAATATCTTAACAACCTTGGCGGACTCGGTTAGATGCCTCAGTCAAGGTATCCCCGAGGACTAGTTTTTGGCTTGAGCCTTGTTTCTATAAAAGTCATAAGCCTTAACAACTGTTTTGGTAGATTACAAATATATAATGGTTTAAGAAATAAATTGAAAACCTTATGCAATGGTTTGTGATTTGTTGTTTAAATTTGCCTCCATTTTACTCACCTTTAGATATTTATAATAATGTCTGTTTACTCATTGGGATTGCAAAATCTCACCTACCTCATTTCGAAATGTTTCAGACCTGTGGTAGCTTGTAGATACCCAATTTTGTCGAGGATTCCAGTTGATCCCTCTATCTCACAGACAGTAGATTACTATCACCAACACTTGGTGTATTTATGGGCCACTTGTTATTGTAATTATTATTATACATTATAACTTTGTAAATTATTGTATGTATTAATTTATTTTACTTCCACTTTACAAAATATTACTTACACGTGTTTTTATAAATATTGTTTTATATAAAAATGCTATATTTTAATCAATATTTTGAATAGTAATATTTGTCTATAAATCTTTTTAAAAATATATATAAAATAATTTTTGTCTTTTGATTTACTTGAGCCAGAAATGACTGGTAATTGTTTAAAACGGAATGTTTAACAAGGATTGCTCACAGGAAAGGCAAGAAACCGATACGTAAGCCTTGTGGGGTTCCGATTGGCATTTCGGGTAATGAGTGTCAATCGGGACGTCGCGACTGTTGTCATGGGCCCGAGGGAGGTTCCGGGTCGTGACAATTCGATTGGTATCAGAGCTTTCGATTTAAAAGCTTATGATTTTGAAAGAAATTTTTAATTTTTAAAGTTCTTGGATTTAAAGTTATTTTAAAGTAATTTACAATGTCAGTCTGGCCCAGTTAAGATTAGTTAGTTACATGTAGTTGCATATAGAGTCTTAAGTCGTCTAAACTAATTCCGTTCTTTTTGTAGATCATTATGCCTCCTCGACGTGAGCTACCACCTATCACTAGATCTACCGGTAAGGGAAGAGGTCGCCCCAGACAAAGTCAGCCGAATTCAATAGAAAAGGAGTCGATTGCGTCTTCTTTCAGAGCAGCTCCTATTGCTGAGTCTACTAACATTCCTGTACCTTTTCCACCACCTGTTGCTGCTCTTGGCATACTTGCCATGTCACCCGAGGCAGCTCAGGCATTAGCGGCTTTTCTCGCTACTCTTAAGGGTTAGGCTCAGGCTGGTCCAATTCCACCCGCTGTTTTTTCTGTAACAGCCCCAGTACCACCACCTCCTATTCCACCTCAGACACTGGACGTCTCCATTTCTAAGAAATAGAAGGAAGCTAGATAGTTAGGTTGCGTCTCGTTTACTGGTGAGTTAGATGCAACCGCAACTAGGGATTGGGTTATTCAGGTATCGAAGACACTAATAGATATGGGATTAGATGATGAGATGAAATTGAAGGTGGCTACACGGTTATTTGAGAGGAGAGCCCGTATCTGGTGGAGTTCAGTAAAGTCTCACTCTTTTATACCACTGACTTGGACTGATTTCCTCCAAGAGTTCGATGGTCAGTACTACACCTATTTCCATCAGAAAGAGAAAAAGAGAGAATTTCTGAGCTTGAAACAAGGGAACATGACCATTGAGGAGTATGAAACTTGTTTTAACGAGCTGATGTCTTATGTACCTGAGTTGGTGAGATTTGAGCAAGACTAGGTAAACTACTTTGAGGAGGGACTCTGTAATGAGATACGGGAGTGTATGATAGTGACTGGCATGGAGTCGTATAAGGAAGTTGTGTAGATACCCTTACGGGCTAAGAACTCGCCACTGAGAATAGACGGATCCAAGCTGAGTTTGCAAAGAGAAGGAATCCGCCTACGTTCCCAGGTCAGTCTTCAAAGAGAGGCAGAGATTCGACATCTACTGCAAGAAGTACTACCTCAGAGTCTGTGGAATCCACTAGACCTTCATCTTAGCAGTCACAGCCGAGATCTTCTAGATTTGATTGGCCAGTGATGAGTAGTTAGGGGGAACTTCAAGAAGATTGGACAAATAACGTAATTGCAGAGGATTTCATGTTGGGTCATGTAGAAAGCCTGTAAAGTGTTTTCAATGCGGCTAACAGGGGCATATCAAGAGAGATTGTCCTTAGTTGAGATGGGATACAATAGCTACTTCTAGTTCTTCGACTCGTCCTAGTATACCGCGGAGAGACACTTCGGGATCACAGTCCAGACAGGGCCCAGTGATATAGTCAAGCATGGGGAATAATACCCCAGAGCAGCCATCTTTCAGACCGCAGCCCTAGATTTCGACCAGGGTTTTTGCAGTGACTAAAAATGAAGCCCGGCTTCAACCTAGCACAGTGACAGGTACTATGATTGTGTTTGACAGAGATGCACATGTTTTGATAGATTCGGGCTTCGATAGATCATACGTGAGCATATCATTTGCATCATTCTCAGATAGGAACCTATCACCATTAGAGGAAGAGATTGTAGTGCATACTCCTCTAAGCGAGCGGTTAGTAAGAAATACGTATTATAGAGATTGTGGTATTAAAGTTGAGGAAAAAGAATTTATGGGTGATTTAATCCCTTTGGAGATTCGGGACTTTGATTTGATCTTGGGTATAGATTGGTTGTCCACTCATCGAGCAAAGGTGGATTGTTTTAAGAAAGAAATGATTCTCAAGAGTTTAGAGGGAGCAGAAGTTGTATTTATGGGGGAGCGTCGAGTATTACCATTTCGTGTAATCTCGACCCTCAAAGCTTTGAAATTGGTGTGAAAGGGATATCCGGCATACTTGGCTCACGTGATTGATATATTGAGGGAAGAACCTAAGTTAGAGAATGTCCTCGTAGTAAGTGAGTCCCCTGATGTATTTCCTGATGAATTACCATGACTTCTTCTCGATCGTGAGTTCGAATTCACCATTGACTTATTTCCGGGTACTACCCCTATCTCTATTCCTCCATATAGAATGGCTCCGATAGAGTTGAAGAAGTTGAAAGTACAATTGAAAGAGTTAATGGACAAGGGTTTTATACGCCCTAGTACATCTCCGTGGGGAACACCAATTTTATTTGTGAAAACAAAAGATGGTACACTTCGGTTATGTATAGATTACCGACAGCTTAACAGAATGACCATTAAGAACAAGTATCCGTTGCCGAGGATTGATGATCTTTTCAATCAATTACAAGGAGCTACAGTGTTTTCTAAGGTTGATATGAGGTATGGGTATCATCAGTTGAGGATTAAAGAACAGGATGTACCCAAGACAGTGTTCAGGACTCGGTATGGTCATTATGAGTTCTTGGTCATACCTTTCAGGTTAATTAACGCACCGGCAGTTTTTATGGATCTCATGAATAGGGTGTTCCACCCTTACTTGGACAAGTTTGTTATTGTATTCATTGATGACATCCTGGTTTACTCGAGAGATAATGATGAGCACACTACCCACTTACGTATAGTATTATAGACTTTGCGAGAAAGATAGTTGTATGCAAAGTTTTCAAAGTGTGAGTTCTGGTTACAAGAAGTGGTATTCTTGGGACACGTAGTATCGGGAGCTAGAATATATATTGATCCCAAGAAGATAGAGGCAATTTTACAATGGAAGCAACCTAAGATAGTGATAGAGATTCGTAGTTTCCTCGGATTAGCCGATTATTATTGGAGGTTTGTTTAGGGGTTTTCCTTAATAGCAATTCCTTTGACCCGTCTAACTCATAAGGGAGTTAAGTTTAAGTGGGACGATGCGTGTGAAAGTCAATTTCAGGAGCTGAAGAATCGGTTAATATCTACTCTAGATTGACACTTCCTGTGAGTGGTAAGGGATTTGTAGTATATAGTGATGCCCCAAAGTTGGGGTTGGGGTGCGTACTGATGCAGGATGAACAAGTTGTGGCTTATGCTTCTAGACAGCTAAAGAGGCATGAAGCAAATTACCCTACCCATGTTTTAGAGTTAGCAGTAATGGTGTTTGCTTTAAAAATCTAGAGGCATTACTTATATGGTGAGCATTGTCGGATATTTATGGATCACAAGAGTTTAAAATATTTGCTCACTCAGAAAGAGCTTAATTTGAGGCAAAGGCGATGGTTGGAGTTGATAAAAGATTATGACTTGGTGATAGACTATCATCCGAAAAAGGCGAACGTTGTAGCTGATGCCTTAAGTCGTAAGTCTTCATCGTCTTTAGCCGCACTTCAGAGTTATTATTTTCCAGCATTATTAGAGATGAAATCTCTTGGGGTCTAGTTGAGAAATGGTGAGGATGGATCCTTATTGGCAAGCTTCATTGTGCGACCTTCGTTACTTAATCATATTAAGGACATTTAGAAGTCTGATGATGAGTTAAGAAAAGAAATTCAAAAATTGACTGATGGGGGAGTCAGTGAGTTCAGATTCAAAGAGGATAACATCTTGATGTTTAGAGATCGAGTTTGTGTTCTTGAGGGAAACCAGCTGAGACAGGTGATCATGGAAGAAGCCCATTCATCTGCCTATGCATTAGATCCCGGAAGCACCAAGATGTATAAAACTATCAGGGAGAATTATTGGTGGCCAGGTATGAAGCGAGACGTAGTAGAATTCATAGCAAAGTGTCTCGCATGTTAGCAAGTTAAGGTGGAGCATCAGAGGCCAGCAGGTACACTTCAGTCTTTACCTATTCCCGAGTGGAAATGGGAGTATGTAACTATGGATTTTGTTTTGGGACTACTGCGAACATAGAGGGGAAAGGATGCGATCTGAGTGATCGTAGATCGGTTGACTAAGTCCACTCACTTTTTAGCTATCCATAGTACATACTCTATTGAGAAGCTGGCTCAGCTCTATGTAGATGAGATTGTGAGGCTACATGGAGTTCCCATTTCTATAGTGTCAGACCGAGATCCTCGATTCACTTCTGACTTTGGCTGAAATTTCAAGAAGCTTTTGGAACCAAATTGAAATTTAGCACTGCTTTTCACCCACAGACGGATGGTCAGTCAGAGAAGACTATCCAGACTATGGAGGATATGTTGAGGGCTTGTGTCATGGATTTTCTTGGGAGTTAGGATAGACACTTATCGTCAGTGGAATTTGCTTACAACAACAGCTTTCAGTCTAGCATTGGTATGGCACCGTACGAAGCTTTATATGGAAGGAAATGTCGTACTCCACTTTGTTGGGATGAAGTGGGTGAAAGAAAGTTAGTTAGTGTGGAATTGATCGATCTAACTAATGACAAGATCAAGGTTATACGAGAGAGGCTAAAGGTAGCCCAAGATAGGCAGAAGAGCTATGCAGATAAACGGAGAAAAGACTTGGAGTTTGAGATCGATGATAGAGTTTTTCTTAAGGTTTCTCCGTGGAAAGGTGTGATTCGATTTGCGAAGCGGGGAAAGCTTAACCCGAGGTATATTGGACCATTCCGAATCATTGAGAGAATTGGACCAGTGGCTTATCGGTTAGAACTACCTCCGGAGTTAGATCGGATCCACAACGTTTTCCATGTCTCCATGCTTAAGAAATATGTACCAGATCCCTCTCACATCCTCGAAGCACCTCCGATCGAGTTGCATGACGATTTGAAGTTCGAGGTGCAACCTGTGAGTATCTTGGATCGAAAGGATCGAGTATTGAGGAACAAGAGTATTTCAATGGTCAAAGTGTTGTGGAAAAGTGCTCGAATAGAGGAAATGACATGGGAAGTAGAGCATCAGATGAGGAACCAATACCCGCATCTATTTGTCGAATCTGGTAAGTGAAATTTTGAGGTCAAAATTTTATTTTAAGGGGGGTAGAATTGTAAAACCTGACCCTATAAACACATGTCATGACATACATGCACTGAGTAGCATGTTATTATGCTAGGAAAGCACCTAAGAATAGACGAAACCCGATATCGTACCTAACGGTACACTTGAGTTGATTTAACCTCGAACTAGTTCAAATAGGAATTGTAGGATGAAATTTAATATTTTATAGTCCAGGAATGACTAAAAATGATTGTTCGGAGTTCGAGGGTTCATTTGGGGTAAAATTAGAAATTTTGATATTCAAGGGCAAAATCGTCATTTTGCCACCTAAGATAATAATTTGATCATGGAGTGAAATTTTTGACCAAGATTAACTATTTGGAGTATAATTTAATGATAGGAAGTGAAAAAGTTTAATTCTGGTGATTTTTGGAGTGTAGGGGCAAAATCGTAATTTTGCCACCCACGGACAAAATTTGAGATTTTGAGAGAATTTAGATCAAATTTGACAAATTGGAGAATGGTATGAGTATAAGGGATGAAAAATATGTCTATGGGCAATTTTTCAATTTTTGGGGCAAAAATGTAATTTTTGACTTTTACGGGGGCAAAAGTGTAAATTTCAAAAATTACTCCACCGAGACTTTGGATAAGTCTGAGAATTTTATCTAAGCTATGGATATGTGGGACAAGTGTATGGTGAAAATTTGGAAACAAATGGATGAAATTTTAAAAATGGGCCAATGGGAAAGTGACACGTGGCATTTTTTAAATAAAATAATATTATTTTAATGAAAAGTCAGCCCATTTAAACCCCATTTTAAGTGCTGGCCGGCCATAAGGAAGAACAAGAGAGGAAATAGAGAGGAAAGGAAGAAAAAAAGAAAAACCAAAGAGAAACAAGAAAATTCAAAGGGAAATTCGCGGTTTTCGACCGTTTACGCGTCTAACGGTAAGATTTTTCGATTTTAGCTTGATTTCTACCTTTCCTATGCCTTTATTTCCATTTAGCATGCTTGAGGAGAGAGATCAAAAAGTGATATCAAGGGCTGGACGAAATTCTAGGGGAGAGAAATTGAAATTTTTAGGTTTTGATTTTTAGTTAAATTGATAGTTTTAGTTAGTTAAATGTGTTTAGAAATTAAATTGGGCAAGAAATCATTAAATTTTCACAATACCCACTCTTGGCTGGATGCTCAATGCTGTACAATGATGATGAATTGATTTTATTCTAAGGAAAATGAAGAGAAAATGATGAAAAACGATTAAACGTGATAGAAAAACAAAGTAGAAAATTAACCGAGTTAATGTCCCATTTTTGGCCGAATTTTCCAAGGAAGGGAGTGAGCTGATTTTGTTGTTTTTAGAAGGTTATTGGCTGATATTTAATGGTTAGAAATGTTGGAGAGAGAATGGGATGATTTAGAGCTAAAATGGAGCGCGTTAGCAATTTATCGGGCAAAGTGCCAAAAATAGGTTAATACCGCGTTTAAGCCGTTTTAGGCTATTGCATTTCATACCATGCATTAGTATAGGATTTAAGTCAATTATATAGTGATTTAGCATCAATGTGGTGAATTGTGTAATTTTGGCAATGTGTCTAGGAGGAGAGCCTTTCGGTAAAAGCAAGAAAGTCGTACCCGATGAACAATGATCGGGGCACTTAGAAAGCATTTAATTTGTACAAACGGTGAGTAAACCTATTATTATTGTAAATTATCTAGAGTTTATGTTTAAATGCTCTTTATGTATTTTATGAAACAAAAATGAGATTGAAATGGGACTTTTGATGTTTTAGAAATAAATGTGACAAATAAATATATTGTGTTGATTATCTGAAATAAGAAACTTTTGATCATGAAATTGAGTAATTTGAGGCTGCCAATTGTCTTGAAAAATATATTTTCCTATGAATGGCTTATGATATATGAGTATATGTGGCTATATTTTCTAATTACATTGGGAATTTATGTAAGCTGTCTTTTACTATGCAAGCTTGGTAAATAAATAAAAGCCACGTTATACTGTCGAAATTTTATTAAAATTGGTGGGTTTAATCACTGCAGTGAGGAGATTCTGTTGACTGCCTATTAGAGGGGTACAATAAACCCAATTGCATAGTTACTCCGATTGTAGAGGCGAGTAGGGTAACTCCTGGGGTAGTGTTAGAGCTCACTTCACCTCGAACACCCGCGTGAATGTGTAACTCGGCCAACACCATGGAATGGCTTGTTTTCAAAACTAACATGTGTTTAACATGTAAATATCTTAACAACCTTGGCAGACTCGGTTAGATGCCTCGACCAAGGTATCCCCAAGGACTAGTTTTTGGCTTGAGCCCTGTTTCTAGTAAAAGTCATAAGCCTTAACAACTGTTTTGGTAAATTACAAATATTTTATGGTTTAAGAAATAAATTGAAAACCTTATGAAATGGTTTGTGATTTGTTGTTTAAACTTGCCTCCTTTTTACTCGCCTTTAAATATTTATAATAATGTCTGTTTACTCATTGAAATTGCAAAAGCTCACTCACCTCCTTTCCAAATATTTCAGGCCTGTGGTTGCTTGTAGATACCCGATTTTGTCGAGGATTACGGTTGACCCCTCTAGCTCACAGACAGTAGATTACTATCACCAACACTTGGTGTATTTATGGGCCACTTGTCATTGTAATTATTATTGTACATTATAACTTTGTAAATTATTGTATGTATGAATTTATTTTACTTCCACGTTATAAAAGATTACTTACACGTGTTTCTATAAATATTGTTTTATATAAAAATGCCATATTTTAATCAATATTTTAAATAGTAATATTTATCTATAAATCCTTTTAAAAATATATATATAAAATAATTTTTGTCTTTTGATTTACTTGAGCCGGAAACGACTAGTAATTGTTTAAAATGGAATGTTTAACAACGATTGCTCACAGGAAAGGCAAGAAATTGATACGTAAGCCTTGTGGGGTTTCAATTAGCATTCCGAGTAATGAGTGTCAATCGGGACGTCGCAGCAGTTGTCATGGGCTCGAGGGAGGTTCTGGGTTGTGACATGGCCAGTCCCAGATTTCTATTGGATGGATTCCACCAAGATTGGAAATAATGTTTCATAGTGGGGAAAGCCTCGAAAGTAGTGAGAGTCTTGAAAGCGAGGACAACACTGAGATTTGGTGAGGCGTAAAAAAAAATTTCTTGTTGGAAAAATATGAGGGAAAGATGAAAGAGGCAATTGCAAAAGGAGGTTACCGTCCTAGGAAGGTATCCGCTGTCTAAAACTTTCCTACTGGATGTGGAAGAGGTGTTGCACCTGTTAGTAAGGAGGAATGCATAAGAATATAGCAACCTTGGATTATGGATAATATGGGGAAACCTTAGGAGATAGAAGAGGATCCGGAAAAGGATTCGTCAATGTGTTCGGATCAAGGCGACGATGATCCTAATGACGTTTAGTATTTTTGTTGAATTTTATATTACTTTAAGTCTAGGCTGACGTGGTGTAAATGAAGTAGCAATAGCTATCTATATAAAGGATTTAAGAGTTGGCTTTTATGTTTATATGACTCAAACGAATTATGAAGTATTTTTTCTAATGACTTGGTGCGTATTGGAATCTTCATGCCTGACCGATGTAGATTAGCAATATAACGATTGAGGAAAGATATTCACCTTAATGGGTGGTTGGTTGCCTTAGATGATCATTAAAGGTCGACGTAGGAAGTCATTAATGGTACAAGCAACTACAAGACCTGGCAATAAACATATTTTGCAGTACTATGAGATGGTTACCAATTAACATGATGGGCTCATGAGTGGTAACCCTAGTTTTTAGCAAAGTATAAAATGCCAATTGAAATGATAGTGTTTATTAGGAATTATCATTTATAATGGTATGTGGGTTTTTGGTATGATTTAGAATACAAAAATAAATAAATAAAGTCCTAGTTTATGGGGCTAACGTGCTTAAAGTCGAAGATTGTAAACTTGAGTGTTGAAGGAATTATAACTCGATATGCTTGTGGATGAGAAATGTTAAGGGATATATGCGGGATAAATAGGAAATGGGCCGAAACAATAACTCATTGGTCAAGCGGCCGTAGTGTGTAAGTAGGTCTTGAAAAGTTGTGCAATGCACAAAAAAAGAAAGAGGTACGTAAGTCTTTTAATTGTTTCGTATGAATGTACGATGGGTAGTAAGGATAGAGGCACGTGATGCCATGACATTATAAAATGATAATTTGACACAAATATAGACCAATGGAGGTAAATTATGGAACTTGGGAAAGATGAATTCTTGATTTAATCAGGATTGTGAGTATAAGTGTGCAGAAAGATGAACTATTTTCATGGGTTTTGTACCTAAAGTCAATAAACTATTTGAGTTACAAGACAAAAAAGACAATTAATTATGGATAATAAGAATTGTGGGATGCCATAAATAGTGAATAATTATGTGTGTGGTGTTATATACATATATATATATATATATATAT
>NC_030850.1:24366870-24377873 GCF_000208745.1 Theobroma cacao | reverse complement strand
GTAGAATAATTATGTGTGTGGTGTATATACATATATATATATATATATATATATATATATATTGTAAAGTCATTATACAATATGGAAAGGATGTCCTAAGGTGGGACTTAATAATTGATGATAAGTGTTAGAGGATAAAATGTGTTGAAAGTATTGACTAGGCCTAGTGTATGTGATAAGTAAAGGAGAATATGAATAGTTATGGAAATTGTGACATAGGCCTAAAGGAGAACCAAATGGTTGAGGATGATCAATGTAGTAACCTCAAATGTAGACAATTAGCATTGACAAAGAAATTTCCAGTAGCCACAGCACTAAAACCACCCCATTTCTAACAGCTACAATGCCACAACATTGACTACCCAATACCGCAGCACTAAAAACCCTTCATGGCTAGAAAACACGAGCAAATTGTGAGTGGCATGAAGATGAAACTCACAAGTTGAATTATGGTCATTGGTCTTGATGTTGAGCTTTGTTATTTGGAGTTTTGAAAGTGTTGGGAAAGTGTTTATACGAGTGAATTGAAAAGTTTCTTTATTGCCTTATATATTGACATGTGAGTAAAAGAGAAGTTAGAGAGTTCTCGAGATAGCTACATTGAGATAAACTACCATGTGAAGTATTAAGAAAAATAATATGTTGAATAAAGTCTAATTCTAAGAAATAAAAGAGACAAGAGATTAAGCCTTGTTAAAGGCTAAGGAGAAAGTGAGTGAAAAGTTATATGAATGTATGAGACATTGACAAGGGATGTCAATACCAAGTGATGAAATTGTGAATAAAGGATTATAAGGGTGGCATAGCAAATGAGTTAATATAAAGTATTGCTATGAGGATTTACAAATCTTCTCTTGACTTAGTTGAATGAGGAGGATTAGTAACAACACAAGGCCAATTATGTGGCATGCTAGAAACCCATGAAGATGAATTGAAGTATGAATAGATGAGCATGCATTCAAATATCTTGGTGAATAAGTGTATGCTTTTTTGGAATGATATGCTCGGAATGTTAAAGAGCAAATAAGAGATTAAGTGTTTTGGGAATGCATGAACATCCTTGAGAAGGAATTACCAATCATACACCACAAGTATAATATGTGGGATTTTGAAACTTTCTAAGGAGCCTAATGGCTAAACCACGGGTTAAGTGATCATATACGGTGAGACATAAGTCCAAGGTAAGCATCCACAATGAAATACTCAAGACGAATCCTACTATGAATCTTATGAAAACAAGCATTAAGTTACGTGGTTACAAAAAGGAAGTTGTAAGCTAAAAGTGATATTCCTTTTGACATTGAGAAGTACTTGAGAAAAACCTTATTTCAAGTCTTGCAATATCAAGTACAAATTGTAAATTGGCTAAGGGAGAATGGTGTTATATTAGTATGAAATGATGGTACAAAAGACAATTGAAGGTACCCTTGATAATGAAGTCAAATAATGAAAACCTCCTAATGTATGATGGAAATTAGAATTTAAAAATGCATGTGTCATGCATGATTCGAATGAGTTTAAGTCTTAAGTGACTGGTTAATATCAAAATGCAATAAGGATATAATATATATGTTAGACGCATGAAACATAATTGAGAAATAAGGATGACTTTTAGGGATTATGGTATTGCATAAGATGCAATGATCAAGTAAAGATGAATCTTTGATGGATCAAGGAGATTATAAAGTATATAGGCATCCTGGATTGCAATTTAATGAAAATGACATTTAGTAAGTGAGGTGTGATTAATGACATTGTAATGCAAGGATATATATAGTACAATGAAACTTAACCATATAACTGGAAATGATAAGAAATGAGTATAAGCATGAAAAGGATGTGAAGCTATGCATAGGCATAATGAGAATTCGTATGGATTACATAAGGAATAACTTAAGGTAAGACGCAAGTGGATTGATAATTTAAACATCTAAAAAGGGTAATCTGAAATTGATTGTACCCCAATGTTCATAGATAAAATATGAGAACATTGACAGAAACTATGAGAATTATTATATTGAATCTTGGTTATGGATGGGAACAAACAAAGAGAAATTAGTCTGATGGCACTTGAACACAAGGATCCCTACACATAATGAGGAATGTTGACATTTAGATGTGTGTGTGCATACGTATGTGTGGAGTTAGTGATGTGCCTAACTAAAGTGAAGAATTGTTCTTAGTGATTCAAGATTTGAACTCAATATTTGATGAGTTGTATAGATAGTACAACGATAAGAAATCCCATCAGAAGTTGAGCTATGTTGATATAAGAAATTTTGAAGAAATAGTCAAAGAAATGATATCAAGGAAATGTAATCTATAGCGTGGTTAAGCCATACAAGATGGACTAATATGATTAAGAAGACTGAAGTTGCATAAATGCAAGATATACATGATGTATGTGGGAATAATTGAAGGCATTAACCTCCCCCAACGTTCAAAGTACATACAGGAATGAATATGGCATGTTTATAATGTTGTAAGCTATATAATAGTGTATAGGGCTAAAATGAATGAATGAATGTCTAAAAGGTTGACAAGGAATGAAGTAATAAGATGGTGATTAGGTACACATAAGCAAGTATAAAATGTGATCAAAATCGGTATGATTAAGATGGAGTTATGGTTCAAATTTAATGATAGTGATAACGGCATACTTGACGTCTTAAAATAAGAGATGATGATCGTGAAGGGTACTACTGATTTGATTCTAAAAGATGATAACAGACATAAGTGAGATATTCTATTCGAACTAGAGGTAAACAAGATGAATAAATCAAAATTCCTTATAAGGAAAGAACGGAATAAGATCATAGAATGAGATTAATAGCCCGACACCGACTTGAATTTGAGGACGAATTCTATTTAAGTGGAGGAGATTATAATATCCCGTACCCCCGTATAGTAGTCAACATAACCATATCGATAAGACGAATTGCTAATTGACGTGAATTTAAGAGTCAAAGAGCGGTGACGGGTGAAAGAAATATTCTAGAGTAAAATAATTTACACGCGAGGGAATAATAATTAAATAATAATATTTTTATTGAGGATAAATTCGCAAGATAAAAAGTGATTCGAAAGTGAATCAAAGCATAATAAGACATTTTGGGTACTAAGGAGACACATGAAAAATTTTAGAATAAAATAATATTTTATTAATAAAATATTATTAAAATATTAATATTTTATTCTATGTCGAAATTGGTCATGAAGGAGGAATATATAGTAAATCTAAGTGAGGGAGAAGAAGAACAAGGGAATTTCAGAGAAAAATGACATTAGTGGGGCCCGCGTGTCTTTATTAAAGCTAGCGCGGGTAAGTATATATTTAAATATTATAGTCATACCGCGTTGAAGTGTGAATGTCATGACCTGGAACTCCTATTGAGCCCGTGACAACTGCCGTGACGTCTCGATAGACATTCATTACCTGGAATATCAATCGAAATCTCGCAAGGCTTAACATCAGTTTTTCTCACTTCTCCTATGAGTTTTAGTCACTAAAATTATGTTTTGAGAGATTATAAACTATTTTCAAATCAAAACAATAGAAAAACAATTTTTTTCTCACAGGGACATTTTGGTCATTTTTCCTCAAAAATATCAAAAATTCGCTAAAAATGTAGTATACGAGTACAAAACACATAATTCATAATCAAAGATAAGTTTAAACATCTAAAACCTTCATTTAAAATGAAATTATGATTATTAGGATATAATAAAAAAATAAAAAATAAATAAAAGAAATATTCAATAAAATATTCTATTTTCTTATAAAACAAAATTTTTAGAGTTATAAGTAAATAATTTTTGTAGCGTAAAAGCAAAATAAATTCATATATACTGTAATACAGTAAGGCAGAGTATTTAATTTAATTTACAATAACCAGTGGGCTCCCGAATAACTAAAAGTAAGAAAGACTGTGAACCTACAGTTTGGAGAATGCAAATCCAACTGTAGCCCTCAACAAAATGAGCTATCTACCGACTATCCTAAGCTTGAAATGGGTGGAAAAGAGGGTGGTGAGATTATATAATCCCAGTGAGTAAAGAAATACCATCTAAAATATCTAAAGCTGAGTAAATGGAGATAGATAAAATAGTTTAACATACTGTAATTCATCACCTTTCAACTCATTTCAACAAAATAAAATCAATTCATATAAATCGAGTAATCAACATGGCTTATGAATTTCTTAAAACTTTGGCTCATGCCAAAATCATTCTCATACTCAGTTATTAGGGATACCTTGATCGAGGGCTATCCCAACCGAGTCCGCCAAGACTGTTAAAAAGTTATGTACACATAAATTATGTTTTTATTTTGAAAACATAGTCATTCCTTGGCGTTGAATGAGTTCACCCTCACGTGGTGGTTTGGCTGAAGTGAACTCTAAAGTCTTAACCTCAAGAGTTATCCAATCGCGTCTCTCATATTCAGGTATGAATATAATAGGGTTACCGTGCCCCTCTAATAGGCTGGTCCACGGAACCCGTCCACTACAGCAACTAATTTATAACCCACCAATTTAATAAAATTTACGATACCATGATATGGCAATTATTTTATTTTATAGCCTCTCAAGGCAAATTAACAGTTCATACATTTTCAACATATTTACCAAATCAAACATTCATGCCAATATTATTATAAGCCATTCAATTCAAAACATGATTTATAACACAACAATTTAGTCTCCAATTACTCCATTTTCTAAAACCATCATTCAATTTCAAGACAATTTTATAAAATCATTTCATTTAATCACATTTTGCTTATAAAACATAAAGATTTGTTATTTAAACTCATTTTTCATAAAATCACAAAAAAATCAATAAAAACTACTTTAGATAATTAAGACGATAATAAGATTACTCACTGTATTAGGAGTTTGAAATACTCATATTCTCAGTCCTTTGATACAACGTCTTTACCCTTGTTAGAGGGCTCACCACCTATATACAATACACGACACATAATTCAGTATACTATGTCATACCATTATAAATCTATTTCAAGCTCTTTACTAATGCATGAAATGGAATGCAAATTGTTCGGATTATCGTCTAAACACGATGTTCTACACAAATTCAATTGTGTACCTAAATAAAACGGTATTGGCCTAATTCGATCTATCACTCGATTAATTGGCCAATATGTCCAATTTAACTCCAAGTAATTCCATTTTTCTCCCAATACTCCAAATCATCAAACACAAATTAAATAACTTGAAATATGGCAAAAATCATCCTCACATTTTCTCTTGAGAATTTCGGCTATAGTGGGCACATCAATACTATGATTTTTTCTACTTGATTTTCTCACCGTAATTCATCATTTCCTAACCAATTCACTTGAAATAAAATCAAAATCATCATCCACACTCTACATGGAAAATTCAGCCAATGATGGGTGATGGGAGAAAATGAATTTTTCTTGCTTGATTTTCATGCTACACATCACTAATTAACTAAAAACACTAAAATATATTGAAATCTAACCAAATCAAGCATCAAATCATCTCTCTCTAAATTTGGTCAGCCATGAATCCTTCATGATATCTTGTGATTCAACCATGGAAAATGCAAAATAATGCATGGGAAAGGTAGATCACAAGTCAATATCAAGAAATTTTACCTTTGATTGCTTGATTATTTGAATTTTCACACTTTTCCCTTGAATTTTTCCACCTAGGGCTTTTGTTCTTCTTTTCTTCCTTTGTTCTTGCTATGGCCGGCCATGAGAAATGAGTTGGGAGAGTTTATGTGCTGATTTTTAAAGTAAAATATAAATGGATGAGATTTTGACACATGTCACCATTCCATTGGTCCATAGGTCATACTTAGCCATTAAGCAATCTATCTCCACCACTTAAATTTCCTCAATTATCCATGATAATATTGGGTAAAATTCATGTGATGGACAAGTGTTGGGTGGTGTAAAATTACAATTTTGCCCTTGAGTGGTAAAATGACTATTTTACCCCTATGCTCAAAAAAATGTCAAAATTAAAATTCTTCACTTCTCAAACTCAAATTATACTCCAAATGATCAATCTTAGTCAAAAATTTCATCCAACACTCACATCTTAACCTCGGGTGGCAAAATGACCATTTTGCCCTAGGTCATGAAAATTTGAATTTGACTCCAAATCGGTCCTCGAATTTCGAATCACCATTTTAAGTCATTCTGGAGTTTTAAAATTCTTAATTTCATCTTAAAATCTCTATTTGGACTAGTTCGAGGCTTAATTCAACTTAATTGTACCATTTGGTACATTGCTGTCCTTTAACGATTTTCGAGATACCCAAGTAAGCAAACATGCATTCTTATGTAGGAATGGCATAATAAATATATTGTAGAGTTGGGCTTGACAGTGAACTTGATATTTTATTCATACAAGTGTTAAGTAGAAAAAATAGAAAGAAATTGGAAATAAAAGATTGTGGGAGGACTTAATTAAAAAAGGGAAAATCTTGGAGGGAAAAATGGTAATTTTGCCATTAACTTGGTCAAAGCTTCCAAAAGAAGCTTTGACTCTTATCTTCTTCTTCCATGACCGGTTCTTATCCACCCAAAAAGGCATTTTCTTCTTCTTCTTCATGCTTCCAATGCCATTTTCACTTTACCATGAAAAATCAAATTTTTTCATTTTCTTTTCCTTCATTTCTTTTCATTTCCTTTCTTTTCTTACTTCTTCCTTTTCCTACCCTATTGTGCACCAAACCCACAGTTTCTAACTCCATTTTTTAGCACAACCAAACCCTAGGAGAGAGAAAGAAAAATCTCTCCTTTTTCCTTTCATTTTCTACTTCTACTCCATCTTCATCAACACTTGAATTTTTAGCTTCAGATCTTGATTTTTAAAGCCAAAAGGTATATATTTTCAACTTTTGAATTTTAGAAATTTATGGGATATATTTTCAGATTTTATTTCCTAATTTCTTTAAATATTTTTCTTGGAAATATTATGTTTTTGTTTATCTTTATGCCTCCAAGCTCACTAAGGCAAACAATCTTTAAATTAAAATAGTTGGTATAGTGGGTTGTGAATTAGACTAGAATTCTAGGTTAAATATTAGGCTAGAATGTAGTTTATCTAGTGTGTGTTTATTAGAATTATTGAGTTCAAATTTATGATATATTTGAAGCTATTTTTGTTTATTGGCAAATATAGGTTTTAATGTTACTTCAAGACTTAACTTGGAGTAAAGCCTTATTGGTGCTAATTTTGTAAGGTGGCATTACCAAGGTGAGTGAACTTGCATTAAAATGTTTTGGGATAAATGCATATGTGTTTGATTGAATCACTTGAAATATTTTATTGGTTTTTTCTTTAAAATGTGCATGGGAACAAGCCCTTGATGAAATGTTTTTATGCTATGAAATGTGTAATATAATGAAACCATGTGTTCCTATATTATGTGGATATGTATGTTATGCCTTGAATGATAATGTTGTATGATAACTATAACCGTGCATGTGTGGTGTGGGAGTGCACGTGATGGTGCTAGTGGTGTGTTGTGTGGGAGTGCACATGCTGGTGATGATGTGGTGTGGGAGTGTACATGATATTTGCCATATGCGGTGTAGGAGTGCACATGAGGATATCAGTTATGTGCAGTGCGGGAGTGCACATGAGCTAAGTTGAGGATAATGGTTGTATGCATTGAGCCATGTTGACTAGTGTGGGAATGATCTTGATATATTTGATAAATGTTTGAAATATATATATATATATACACAAAATGTATACATGAATTCTTACACCTCTATGTACCTACCCTGTAGAGTAGGGATATTTGGAAAATGAAATGCGATTGCATTGATTATTGAAAGTTGAATTTCCTAAGTGTTTTAAAATGAGTTAAATGTCAACATGGTATCAAGTTGTTTATGATATACAAATTGCATGGTTTTAAAATGAATGCATCATATTTTCGAAAATGTTCCGTATCGTTTGCTTGTTTCATTCCTATGTTTACTCATTGGGTTTATACTCATTCTTTTCAACTTCATGTTTTAGTTTTCAGGTTTGAAGGTAGTTGAATCCTAGGTAGAGGTGCTTCCTCCTGTTCATCGTACGGTAGGTTTACCAAGACACTCTATGATAGTACCCACTGCAGAGTCACTCCACTGATAGTCATGGTCTTTTGTATGTGTGTAAGGTTATTTAAATGTAATTCATGAGATTTGTTGTAAACACTGCATGTTTTATTTGCATGATAATGTCACCACAGGTTGGCAAATGGTAATATTATTTTATGAATGGTATATGTTCGGTTACCATGATTTATTCTTGGGAAGAAATTATTCTTGAAAACTATGAATTAAGAACTTTAGATGTAAATGAGGGACAGATGGTCTAATGAACAAGTTTTCATAGAAAGGCTTGCTTGGGCTCAGTGGGCCATGCCTATTGGGTCCATGCGTCGGTCATGGCACGAGATTTGGGCTGTGACATTATGGAGTTAGACCTTAGAAGATTAAGTCATTGATAGTTAAATTTATTTCTCATGGTATTTATTTTGAAATACGGTCTACGCATTCTACCTTACTCTTCTTTTCTCTAGGGTTGTAAAATTCTTTTCTCACTTAACTCTCCTTGAATGTAACTCGAGGTTTTTTAATTATAAAATGTAATTAGCTACATCAAAGTATAAAACTAGGGTTACATAAGAAAATTTTTGTAACTTGAAAATGGAGATCCAAAGGTGCCATGGAGATTCAAGGAGATTACAAGCAAAGCTTCAAGACGATGTTTGTAAAATCCCCTAGGAATTTGATCAACTAATTTCCTTAATGGCTTGAGGAAATTAAAATTAGTAAAGTCCATAATCATCCTAGTAGTCGGTATGTGATAGATTTATTTTTCAATATATATATATGTGAAATGCGATAAATGTTATGCACGTCAACAACGTAAAATGAATGAGACCTTAATTAATAAATTAATAAATAAAATCCTTCATTAATATATTGAGTCAAAAAGTTACCTTCCACCACATAACAAGATAACCAAGTTACTTTTTTAATTGGAGGCTTGTTGAGTCACTAAATGACAAACTTTTACACGAGTACGTTTGAGTTATTGATGAGTCTTACTCAATTGGTACCATGTTGTTCAGATGTGTCACACTTGACCGCATAGTATTAGAGGCATAATTAGGCAAAATGTATTTGATACATTTAGACAAGGACTTGTCACCTAACTGATTTAAGAGTTGTATAAGATACAATTGGTAAGCCAAGTTAACAACATAATTCATTTAATTATGACTTGTTGAGTCACTCAAGGTCAGGGTGGGATGAAAGGGTCCAAGCTCAATAAGAAGTTTAAAGGTTAAATTTCTCAAAATATTAAAAGAGTGCTATTATTTTGATAAAATATTGAGAATAATCATTTAAGATTCTAAAACCTTATCTTTAAGATGACATAATTTGCATTAATAACTAAGCTTTATATATGTTGGTTTATATAAGATATAAATTGATCTTGGCGAACAATTTGTCACTTAGAAGCATATTTGATTTAAATAAGTTGATAGACCCAAATTTCATTGACTAGTTTCACAATATCAAGATTGTCTTGAAACAAGAGAAAAAGGCTTATGCCGTAGATGGTTTAGTTCTTGTGGAACTTAGTGATGATGCTACAAATGAGGAAAATAAGCCTATAGAGTTTATATGGATGATATCGATCAAGCCACGTGAGTGACGTTGGCTAGTATGGCTTCAGATCTTTAAAAGCAATATGAAGCTATGAATGCCCTAGATATTATCCTCAACCTTAGAGAAATGTTTGATAAGGAAAGCGCATAGAGAGATTTGACATTTCAATGGAATTGTTCCGATATAAGATGTCTAAGGGAAGCCTAGTAAAGACTCATGTACTTAAAATGATAGGATTTATCACTCGACTTAAATAATTGGGTTGGGTTATGGATCATGATTTAAACATAGACCTTGTACTCTTTTTGCTGTTAGAGAGCTATTCATAGTTTGTGTTGAACTTCAACATGAACAAAATTGAGGTAATCCTATCAGACTTATTAAATATGCTCACACAAGCTGAGATCACTATTGTGAAGGAGAAGTCTTTAATTAATCATGTCTTTTCTAAGAAAAATAAAAATAACAAAAGAAAATTTTCTAAGAAAGACAAGGTGAAAAGGCATCATCTTCGAAAGGTATAAAGCCTATTGAATGAGTGAAAAAGGACAATGACAAATGCCATTTTTGCAGCAAACTAGGGCATTGGAAGTGTAATTATAGGGATTATCATGAATCCATCAAAGGGAAGATACAAAAGGAAGATTCCACATCAAGTTTAAATCATATGATGATTTATTTTTCACTACTTGGTATTTAACACCTTAATCTTTATTAATGGTTTTAATGTGTATGACATATTGAAGGAACTAATGACAAAGAACAGTGAAGAATAAGAGCATGAAGTTGAGAACCTTAGTTTATGGAGATTAAGCTTGTCGGCTTAGATTAGAGTGTGGAATAATAAATAATTTTTGAACATTGAATGTTTTCAAGGCATCATTGCCAAGTTAAGATGTTTTGGTTTTGGGCCTGTGGTCGAATATTTTATTTTATGTTTGGGAAATATAGATTTATATTTTGCTAGTACGAGATGCTTAGCTTATATATTTATATTTACATTACATCTCATTTTATTTTCGAATTGTTCTAAATTATTTATCCTTAAGTATAGCCTTACATATATGATAATCAATACTAAGTCATAAGTGTCACGACCTAATTTTCCGGGCCATGGCCGGCGCATGAGCTCAATGAGCATAGCTCACTAAGCCCAAGCAAGCCTATCCATTTACCTTTGCTTAACAAATTTATCATATCATGCATACACACACACCTTTTCCCGAGTGTGAACATAGCCAAAACACAATGGCATTATCGATAATAATATACATGCACTATACCAGTCATGTATTTAGCAATTTACATTGCATACACATATTCA
>NC_030850.1:24348327-24365284 GCF_000208745.1 Theobroma cacao | reverse complement strand
CAGAATTGAATTCATCATGATAACTCAATATTCAACCATGGAAATCAAGAACAAAAGCATGGGTAAGCTAGGTATCAAGAAGAATTAAAGAAATTCTAACTTACCTAGCTTGTTTCTTTGATTTCTTCACTTTTTCTTTGAATTTTCACCTAGGTTTTCTTGTTTTTCCCTTTGTTCTTCCTTTGTTCTTGTTGCTGGTTGCCTAGGCAGAATATGGTGAGAGAATTGGGATTTAATGGGCTGATTTCTATAGAAAATAATAAAATAATCAAGATGCCACGTGTCACATGCTTATTGGCCCAATTTTTTTAACTTTTTGACTTTTTCTTCTTAATTTTCCACCACAAATATTCTGGTACTTATCAAATCTTACCACAATTAAAATCCCTTGGTCTTGACAAGTGCTGGGGTGAAAAATTTACCGATTTGCCCCCGGGGCGAAAAAAATTATGATTTTGCCCCTATACTCCGAAATGTACCGGAATCACATTATTTCTACTTTTCAACCTCAAATAACACTAATATTGATCAATATTAACCAAATGGGGCAAAAATCATTTTATAAAAATTTTCGTTTAGTCCTCTAGTGGCAAAATTACCATTTTACCCTTATGTTCCAAAAATACCGAGAATCACAATTTTTCACTACTAAACATCATTTTATACTCCAATAATCATAATTATATCTCATATAATTATTCTTGATCAAATGTGATCAAATCTTGGCTAAAAATCTCCATTTTATCATCAAATGGTAAAATGACCGTTTTGTCCCTAATCGGTCAATTTTTCTGATGGACTCCAAACTGGACCTTGAACTCCTAATCACTATTCTAAGTCATTCTGTGGGCTTTAAAATTTTCAAATTCCTCTTAGAATTTCTATTTGAACTAGTTCAAGGCTCGATTTAACTTAGTTATATCACTCGATACAATACCGTCTTTTAATCGAGCTTGACAAGGTCTCACAATAAGATAATTGTAAGATCATTTTTTTCTTTTATTATGAGTCAAAAGGAAATAAATAAAATGACTTAAGATAAAATTGAGTCCTAACTCAATGAATTCATAATAGGATTATGAACAAATTTAGTTAAGGAGCATTCTTATGGAGGTAAAAAGAACTAAATTAAGATTGCTTAAAACTAAATAACAATTGATTATCATATTGAATTCATAAGAGATAAATCACAAAGCATTACAAACCAAGTTAATCGCGAGAACTAACTTTTGAGAGGATTTCATCCCATAACCAATGATGAACGATTTATTTTATGTAAGTATACATAAAAGTTATGGATATAGCACCCCAAAGGAAAGTAAATGAGTTTACTTGGTAAGATTTCTATACATAATAGAAATAGTGAGAGCTAAAGACATTTTAAAGGTCAAAGGTTATGAAATTATGAAATCCAATAGACAAGATCTATGCATAAAGATTGATTTAATGAGATGTATAATTCATGAGATGAATCCATTAAATACAAACCACTAGTAGGATGCATATTGATGTACCATTTATATAAGATGAATCTACTAAATGATCTAACATGAATGATTGGATAATAATCTCTATTTAATGGAATAAATTCAAATAGTTGAATACATTGAATAAAATTAACATATTTTGTGCAAATCATAAGGTTAGTGGGAGTAAGATAAGTTGCTTATTAAAGTGTATAAGATACATTTGCCAGTCTGAGAAAAACAAAATACAATTAAAGAGTTAGAGCCTAGAAAAGGACTTTTCAAAAGCAGTTAGGACGACATGTTAAAGGAGTTTAACATAGAGAGAATCCTAAATGCTAAATTAACAAAAGTCATGATTGAGCAGTTGTATTGGAATGGTTCCAAAACAAAGGCTAACTACACGATTATATCTAAATTAGATATTAATCCTTTTGTTTAGACTACAAAAGGAAATATACTTGGATCATTGGTTTAATAAACTAATAAATGATTTTGTGTTGTTAAAGTAACAAGAAGAGCCATAATAAAGGAATCAGGGTCTTGTTATGATTTAAATTAGTACTTCAATTATGACAACTGAGCTTGTCAAGCATATAAATTAACATATTCCCAGATATTGTAATTTGAGTTATCCTAATTAGAGACATAGTTGCTAAACAAAAAAGTTAGATATTGGATATATTAGCAATTGACTCAAATGTAAGTGGGAGATTGTTGGTATATGCCCTTGAGCCAATTAGATTGGTTAAGGAATATATCTTGTTATTTAATGCATACTTAATCACATAATAATATGTGATATAGGTTTTCCTTCATGTTAATACAATAATAAAGAGTCATTGAGTCATAATTGGATGAAGCCCATGGAACATAAAGGCCTTGTAAGATAATTGTAAAGTTGTTACAGTAATAGGATCTCTATGCATCAAAGCCATATTCCTGAAATAGTTCCTGGTCATTGTTTTGTCAAGATAGGGTATTGACAATGCTTAAAGACTAGTATATGTTAAGCCTCTTTACTTGAGAGCAATCGATATCATAGATTGAAGTATATAGGGTACACGAAGATGGCATGTGGGTACTTGTTAGAGAACAAGTTCATTGAACATGACCTGCTATGAAAACTCCATTTGGTATTTCTCTCAAGTGTCTATAGAATATGTTCTCATGTGATAGTCGTGCAACTAGTTCTTGCACTTGAGACACCAAGTCATCTTTTATGTGGAATGACATACTTTGATTTCACCCTTAGGCATTTGGAGGTAACCAGATGCCTAAATAGGGTGGTTTTGGGTGTGCCATGGAGCATGCGAAGGTGGATGAGTTTTCATGAGACGATTCATCACCCCAAGTGATATGAAGGGATGTATTTCACTTGTTCTCAATTTTAGATTAACTCGTATAAAGTCTTTGGCCAAGGCATGATGAATTTAAGGAAAGTTAGTTTCCTAAATTCATAAGGTTATTCATGAATTATGAGAACGAATATGGAATGTCATAAGCAGACATTGAGCCACACTTAATGACATATTCGGGATATTTGATAAAGACCATATTGCATTGAGAGGCTTATCACTAAAGGGTTTTGTCAAATTCTTTAATTGACTCTCTAAAATTTAGACGATCATGATATGTTGTTAGATACCGCTCATGATCTATAAATATAAATCAATTATTAAATTGATATTTGATTATGATTTATATTTATTGCCAATATGTTAGAACTCTAATGGGTCATACATATTAAGTAACATGATTGAGATTAAATAAGGATAATTAATTAAGTAGGACTTAATTGAAATAGACTAAAATAAAGTGAAAAAATTAATTAAGTTCACAATGCCTTAATTGAATAAGAATACAAATGTTGTATCTAGGGTTACAACTTAGTTTAGTTATACAAATATGTTATGGTAGACAACTAAAACTCTAAGCTTTAAGCCACTTTTAAATCGATTCATAAAAAAATAAAAAAGAAAAATAGGTTTTCTTTGCTGATGAAAATAGGGTTTGGCTAGGATCTTTTATCTTTCAATTTTTCTGAAAATAAAACTTACTATCACAAGTAAAATAAATTCTACTTCTGAGAAGGTTTTATTCGATCACTATGTGAGTTACTATTAGAGGCGAAACACTTGGGTGCTTGAAAACTTGACAAATCTTAAAGATGAAGAAACAAATATTTCAATTGCAAGATTTCAAACAGTCATATTCTTTTTTCAAGTTTCTTGCTTCATCACAAGCCTTTTAGATTTAATTGGCTCTTGATTACTGTAACACCACGTACCCTAGTATAGAAGTCAATAAGACGTTATCGATAAATCGAAGGTCAATTGATGTAAATTTAAGGGCCAAAGAATGTTAATGGGTGCAAAGAATATTTTGAAATAAAATATTCCATACGCAAGGAAATAATAATATTTTAATCGAGAATGAAGTAGCAAGTTAAAAGGCAATTTGCAAGTGAATCGGGACAAGTGAGACCTTTTGGGTCTCGAGGAGACAAGTGGAGAATTTTGGAATAAAATAATATTTTATTAATAAAATAATATTAAATATTAATATTTTATTTATCGTCGAAATTAGTCATGAAGGAGGATTTTATGACTAATCTAAATGGGGGAGAAGAAGTAAGAAAGAATTTCAAAGAAAAACGACATAAGTGGGGCCCACATGCCTTTATTTAATAAAGTAACAGCGGGTAAGTATATATTTAAATATTGTGATGACATTTTAGTGAAATGAAAATTTGATATTTTATTTGTACAAGGGTAAAGGAAGAAAGATAAAAGGAAATTGGAATTTAAAAGAAATGATTGAAGGACCAAATTGTGAAGGATGAAAAGTATGGAGGGTCGAAAGGTAAATAAGGAAAAGTTGAAGACTTATGTGCAGTTATAAATATTTTAAGCTAAATGGAAATTAACTAACCAAAGAAAATTAGATTGTGTGGGAGGATGGAATATGCATGTAACAAATACTATTACATGCAAAGATATGCATGGAAGAATGTATTTGTAGTGGGGAACATGTGGGACCCCCACCATGTGAAGTAAAAAGAAAAATAAGCTTAAATCTAATTGCATGTAAGGAGATTGGTGCATTAGTCGGCCAAATGAGAAATAAGATGGGAGAATGCATGAAAGACCATTGGGTATAAATAAGGTGGGATTACATGAAAATGAATTGAAGAATGGAAGGATAATGAAGAGTGGAGATTTAACCAATGTGGAAGAAATTGGTGCATGAAAACCCATTGGTTGGGAAAGTGGCCAAATGAAAATAAATGGTGAATTGGTGCATGTATTGTGATTGGTTTCAAAGGGCGGCCAAATGAAATAAGAAGAATAAGAATGCATGTGTTTTGATTGGTTCATGAGGGTGGCCAAGTTAATAATTAAAAAGAAAGAGAAAAGAAAAGGAAAATGGCTTGGGAACTTAGGCAAAAATCTTGCCTTTAGGAGAGTAAGAGAGAGAAAGGTGAACTAGCTTTGAGAAGTTGAGAGAAGGTCAGCCATTTAGAGAAGAAAAGAGTGAAGTAAAAAGCTTGAGAAGTTCCACCCGAGAGGAAGAAAAAGAGAAAGAAAAAAAAAGAGAGAAAAGAGGAAAGGCTCGGGTAGTGAAGGTTTAAGAGAAACCGTGGGGGGAAGGAAGGATTTCTTGCCTTGTTCTTCCATTTCACCCATTCTTTGATCCTTAGAATCTCGAAAGTACACATGCACACATGTTTTAAAGAGTGATTCAAGGGCATTTGAAGAAATATCAAGTGGGTTGCAAGATACAAGAGAAATAAGGTCAGAATTGTGGTTTTAGCTTGAATGATCTTTGAAAATGGGTTGGTAACTATAAGGAATGTTTTGTGTTGGAGTAGGATCTTAGTGAATTAATGTGATTGTGTAAAGCATGGATTTCAAAAAAAAAAATTCTTCTTATAAAGGAAGCAAGCAATCCCATTACACAAGCGAAAACAAACATTATTATTATTGTAAGCAATATAATCACATAAAAAATAAAATAAGAATCTATTAAGTAAGAAAAACCATACCTTTATTTTGAGATTCTTATTTTCGAACACCACCACAGCAATGAATGATTTCTCAACCAAATAAGTTTACCACTTATTCTTTAAGAATACTTTCAACTTGAACCTTAGTGGACAAGGTGTGGAATGCAAGGCTACAAGATGGCAACCGATTTTATTTTCTTTTCCTTGGAAAAGCTTGGAGGAGGAAAAAAGGAGATTGCTGAAACTTTTTTTTTAAGAAAAAGTACGTTCTCACATTTTCTTCCAATCTCTTCTCTTTTAATTAAAACTCTTGCTTCAAAGGTTTAATCAAAATGAAACACCTTTGAATCAATCTTGACCATCCATTTAGAGTTATGGAAGCATCAAACAAGCTCCATAATTATCAAAATAAAAATTAAAGAATAAATAATTTAATTCTTTAATTATCATTTAGAGTTCTTGATAAAATAAAACTCCTTATTGAATAATAACTCTTATTTTATTATTATCCATCTTTATTTAAAAAGAATTAATAATAAATAAAAGAGTAATAGTCAAACATGGAGNTTCTTGATAAAATAAAACTCCTTATTGAATAATAACTCTTATTTTATTATTATCCATCTTTATTTAAAAAGAATTAATAATAAATAAAAGAGTAACAATCAAACATAGAGTCTCATTTTATCAACATGGATGTCTAGATTCATTTTGCAAGAATCCTTCTAAAATTATCTTAATTTAAGACAACTTTTGTTTGTAATTAAGACAAAAAAATATTTTATCTTGTCTAAATTGAGACAAATATGTTTTCTTGTCTAAATTAAGACAAAGATGTTAAAGCTGCCATTTTTGTACACAATTTAATTAAACAAATTAAAACATGCATTCCAACTTAAACAAGTTGAATTCTATGAAGCAAAGTGGGGAATCTATTTGGACATAGATATTCCAGGCTCCAATAAACTTAGAATTATTCTTAATCTCATTAAAAATAATTCAAGCTAATTAACCATGAAATCACTCCACCATAGATTTATGGTTGCACTCTTGGATTAACTATAATTACAAGAAACAATTCAATACTTGATATTAATTGTTCGTTGTCCAATTGCAAACCTTATATTGTGAACCCTCATAACCATCCAATGACAAAAGGTGAAATTACCGTTTTACCCTTTATGTCAATTTTGTCCCCTAGTCTCAAATTTCATCCAATTAGTGATTCAATACTCTAGATCTAATCTTTTAAGTGTCCAGATGTGATGAGTAGCTAATTCATCAATCCACTGAGCCCAGATTAATCACCTATCTTCTTGAAATCACTAGAAGTGATGTTAATGTTATGAACTCCATTATCTGGATATATGTTCCCAAATGTTCATCTCGATTATAATCTTAAAATACGAAGTCTAGATCAACGCTTTATGATGATCATGCTCATGGTAAATCAAAGATTATAATGAAATTAAACACGAGTCCACTATCCATCAAGATTTCGGTTCTACTATAAGTAAATGCATAAGTGTGAGATCAAGATTTTGTTAACGGTAAAACTTAAATTTGATTCTCATATGATTCCAGCTCATGTTATAGTGTCATTACTCGAAGTCAACCATTTCGACAATTTGAAACTCATTATTCCCTTGAAATGAATCACATTCGTTTCGTTAGAAGTAATTTGGACACTACAGCCTTAACATAATAAAGTGACCAGCTTTATTATATGACTGTGAACAATTTTTTTAGATTCAATTAAAATACATGTCTCCTATGTATGACTCTTCATACAAATGTATTTTAATATCTCAATAGAATCTTGGTACCTTAATAACTAGATAATGAATGCTTACTAAAACAAACTCTTCATCTTATTATTAAAATGTACTTTCATTACAAATAAATTTAATGAATTTAAGCATGAGAATATACTTGCTTTCCAGGGCACCATATTCTCAAAATTCCTAACATTTTGTGGCAGCAAAGATTGGCTTGATTGGAGAAGATTTTATGACATGCAAGCTACCAAAACCATGGATGCATGGTGGATTCAAAGTGGAAGAGAAGTGGTAAACATAATATTATGTTTTAAGCCCACGGTTGGTAAGATATTTGAAGAAATAATTTGTGAATCATGTTGGTAGCTTGATGATTAAAGTTTTGGAGGAACCTTGAAGGCATGTGCTGATCAAGAAACCATTAAGGTAAAAATAAATAATGTTTTAAGTATAGTTGAGAAATCTTGAGAAAATGGCTATTGTTGTGTGGTTGGAATCTTGAAAGGTGCATTGTGAGGCATAATGGTTGTTAAAAGGATCTAAAATGCATGAGCTTGATGGACATGTTAAGTTTGCTTGTTATATTATTTGAAAGAAATGAAAAAGGAATAATGTGGATGGAGGATTGAGAAATAAAGCATTGAAAGTTAGATAAACAATTATGCATGTAAACTTGGAAATAATTGAGTAAGATTGAGAATGATTGTTGCTGCCATATATGTGGTTTATGTTGTAAAAATATAGGATGAATTCAAATGAAAGTTGCTTGAAAAGGTTGAAATGGACACTTAATGTCATAAATAAGTTGCTGGTATGTATAATATAAAGAATTACGCAAGTAAAAGATATGAATTCCTTTAGTAAGAATATGTCAAATGCATATGAATATGCAAAGATTAAGTGAGAAAGAATGCTGATTCTTGCATGATGTGAGTTATTAACATGATGGTTAATGTTTGAATGAAAAAGAAGAAAAATGGGAATGAAAACCACTAAGTACATTATGCTTGGTTTATTGCAAGGAAGTGTGCAAATGGAAAAGGATTACCATGGTGATTAACTAAAGGAGGAAACGTAACCGGATTCGTGGCGAAGTAATATCCCACCGTTTTGAGGTGAGTATGGGTGTCTATTTCAAAATCTCCATACTATATATCGATTTACGTTAATAAACGTTGCCAGTTTTTCTTAAATGCGATTGTGGATAGCATGAGCTATTAGCTTTGTTAGGTAATTTTAAAATGGATTTACAATGATTTACGTATTACTATTGTGGAAGGCATGAGCTGGTAGAAACCCTAGGAAATTGTGGATGTAAATGATTTTGAAATCATTTGTGTAGAATATATATATACACACACACACACACACACACATATGTAAAGAGTTTTAGAAATCAGGAAACAAGCCTTTTGCACTATTTTGCATCGAAAATCCGTGCCTTGTATCTTTGTGTGACATACATTGTTAAATGATTTTAAATGCAAACTTTTGAGAACCGGTTTTATTCTGATCTTTGAACAAGTGTTTGCACCATGCATTTTATTGTGAAAAAGCAATTTGAAAGGTCATCGAACCTTGTTTTCAAATGGTTTAAAGCAAAAGTCTCGGAAAACCTTGATTTGATTTTGAAAATGGTTTTGACAAACCGATGTTAACTCCATTAGTTTTTAATGATAGGAAAACATTCCCATTCATTTGTGTCTAATACCTTTACTTAAGTGTGCAGGAAAATTAATGTATGAAATTAATAAATCAATCCTTCAAAGTGTATATTAAAATAAAAAGGGAGATAAAAATAATGAGACATGACTGATTAACAAGGAGAAAGCTCATTAGTTGAATAAGGAAGAATGTTGGTTGGCCAAGATTCAAATTAGAGAAATGGCGAGCTGAAGAGTTTGAGAAACAGAGACAACTTAGTCAACCAAGAAATGGACTGGTCGACTAAGTGCTTACTACCAGAACTGCTAGAGACAGGGAGCAAAAAATAGAGACAACCTAGTCAACTAAGATATCGAGTAGTCGACTAAGAGCATTCTGCCTGCAAGTTTGAAATCTGCACTAAAAGATAGAGTAACGGCTAGAACTGACTTTCAACTGTCTCTAACGGATAGAAAACTATCAAACTGCCATTAGAGATGTTTCTCCAAATATACAAGGGTCTTCTAACAATTAGGAGGTAGTTTTTAAGAGTTTAGAGAGAAAATTTAAGCCTAATAAAGCAGAAAATTTAGAAAATCTTCTCCACACTTTGCAACACTCAAACGATCATCTTTTGTACTTGTATTCAGCACTTAACCTTGCACCATTTAGATCAACTTGTGATCATAGGTACTTTCTTCTACCTTTCTTATTTTATTCTTAGAGTGCGAGAGTCATTCTAAGAGGTTGTTCCAAGTCTAGTGTGCTTGAAGGTGTTAAGGTTCTAACTTAGCCTTGAAAAGTTAAGTGTTGGGTTTTAGTTTAGCCCATGAAAACTAGTGTAAAAGGTTTTGGTTGAGCCTTGTAAAAGCCATTGTAAAGCTTGGCGAAAGCTTGTGAATTTCACCGGTTCTTAGTGGATTTGTTGAAAAAATCCTTGGTTGGATAATCAAGGTAGTGGATGTAGGTCTTGGACCGAACCACTATAAATTGTTGTGCATTGTTCTCTGTTTTTATTTTCTTTGTTCTGAAAATTAGTTCCTTATCTTGTCAAGAGTCGATTTGTGCTATTCACCCCCCCTCTAGCACATATTATTGTGACCAACAAGTGGTATCAGAGCTAGTTCCTTGTTATAAGGTCGAACACCCTTTAGGAGGATCCAAATGGCTCAACTAAAATTAGCAGTGGCTGAAAGACAATCAACAAACAGACCACCTCTGTTTGATGGCTCTAATTACCCTTATTGGAGCACTAGGATGTCAATCTATATTAGAGCTATAGACTATGACATGTGGGACGTCGTAATTGATAGACCCTTTATGCCCTCAACCGTGAATGTGGTAACAAATGAGTTGATGCCCAAGCCAAGGTCTGAATGGACCAAAGTTGAGACTAAGAAAGTTCAAGTAAAGTTTAAGGCCATCAACACATTACATTGTACCTTGACCCCCACTGAATTTAACAAAGTCTCAAGCTGTACAACAGCCAAACAAGTGTAGTAGAAACTTAAAATAATCCATGAAGGGACTTCTCAAGTACAAAAGTCCAAAATTTCCCTCTTAACACATAACTATGAAATGTTCAAAATGGAGCCTGGTGAAAACATCACCAACATGTTTGATAGGTTTACAAACATCACAAATAAATTGAGTCAACTAGGTAAGTCTATTCTTGAACATGAATTGGTAAAGAGACTACTTAGAAGTCTACTAAAAAATTAAAAGCCTAAAGTGACTGCAATCCGAGAGGCAAAAGATCTAAATGTTATCACCTTAAATGAGATTTGTGGTTCTCTCCTAAGTTGGAGCTTAAAGAGGAAGAAGAAGAAGATAAAAGGGAAGCAAAAGAAAAGAAAAAGAGCATTGCACTGAAAGCCAGCATCCTTGAAGAAGAGCTGGAAGAGCTGTCATGCGATGATGATGAAGACTTAGCTCTGGTTGCAAGAAAATTTTGAAAGCTTATGGGCAGAAGAAACTGGAGATTAGCTAGAAGAGAGTTTAGAAAAGATCAAGGTGTTTCATGGAAATTCAGAAACAAAAATGACTCCATAAAAAAAAAGAGTTAATCTGCTACGAATGTAAGAAACCTGGCCACTTCAAGTCAGAATGTCCATTGCTGAAAGATGAGACACCAAAAAAAAAAGAAATCCAAGAAAGCAATGGTAGTAGCTACGTGGTCGGACAGTGACACTTCAAGCTTTGAAGCTGAATATGAAAAATCTGAGGAAAGACCAAACCTCTGCTTGATGGCACAAGATGATGAAACCAAGGTATCCACATCCCCTTGTGACATTTCTGTTGATGATTTACAAGAAGAATATGATAGCCTTTATGATGAATTTGAAAAACTTTTTTCAAAATACAAAACATTAAAGAAAAAGGCTACATCTCTTGAAAATGATTTGGATAAGTTGAGACAAGAATTCAATTTTGTTTTTGAGATCAAAAATATTTTGCAAATTGAGTTAGAACACTCAAAAATAGATTTTGAAGTTTTAAAATTGGAGCTGGATAATAAGTCTGATGTTGTGCAGAAATTACTTGATGAAAACACAGCTCTCAAATGTTTGAAAAATAAATCTTTAAAAAGATATGCATACCACAATAAAAATTCTGCTAATGCATTACCTAAATGCTACAATTATGGTAATCATTTATCATATGATTGCTTGAAGAAAAGAAATGTGCAGAAAGTTAGAAAAATTTAGGTCCTTAAAGGATCTTATGTTGCAACTAACTCTCAGGGACCCATCAAAGCATGGGTACCTATAAAGAAAAACTGAAATTTTGTTTTGTAGGTTTAGCTACACTTAAAGGAGACATGTTCAAGAGCTCAACTCAAGAAGAAGCAGCCTTGGTACATGGATAGTGGCTGCTTATGGCACATGACAGGAGATGAAATGTTATTTGCTCAACTGGACAAAAGAAAGGGAGGTATCGTATCCTTTGGTGATGATTCAAAAGGTAGAATTCATGGGATAGGTATGGTTGGTAAGAACTTCTAAACTCAAATCAGTCATGTGTTGTTAGTTAAGGGTTTGAAGAATAATTTGTTAAGCATTAGTCAATTATGTGACAAAGGATTTAAAGTATGTTTTGATTCAATAAGTGTGAAGTAATTGACATAGGAACAAACAAAGTCTCATTTATAAGAAGAGATTGAAAAATATGTATGTAATATTTCTTGAGGATCTTGAAATAAATGATGAAATATGCTTAGTTGCAAATGCTGATAGTGATAGTTGGTTATGACATAGGAGACTAGGACATGTAAGCTTGCATACCATGTCAAAATTAATTAAGAAAAATCTAGTTATTGGGCTGCCAAATATAAAATTTGAAAGTGACAATATATGTGATGCTTGCCAACTAGGAAAACAAGTTAGAACATCTTTCAAGTCTAAGAAGATTGTGTCAATATCTAGACCTCTTGAAATGCTGCATATTGATCTATTTGGTCCAATAAGCATAACTAGCTTAGGAGGAAAATCTTATGGCTTTGTAATAGTTGATGATTATTCTAGATATACTTGGGTTTATTTTCTTGCTCACAAAAATGATGCTTTATCAGTTTTCATAAGTCATTGTAGGAAAGTAGAAAATGAAAAAAGACTAGCCATAGTTAGCATAAGGAGTGATCATGGAGGAGAATTTGAAAGTGAGGAATTTAAGAAATTTTGCAATGAAAAGGGGTTGGATCACAACTTCTCTGCACCTAGAACACTCCAGCAAAATGGAGTTATAGAAAGGAAAAACCGAATCTTAAAAGAAATGGCTAGGACTATACTATGTGAGAACAACCTACCAAAGTATTTTTAGGCTGAGGCAGTGAACACAGCAGCATATATACTTAATAAAGTCTCAATAAGACCCATGTTATCTAAGACACCTTATGAACTCTACAAAGGTAGGAAACCAAACAATCTCCCTAAGGAGCTTTGGTTGTAAGTGTTTTGTACTAAACAATGGAAAATAGCCTCTAGGGAAGTTTGATGCAAAAAGCAATGAAGCTATATTTTTAGGATATGTATTAAACTCAAAGGCTTATAGGATTTTCAACAAAAGGACTTTAACGGTAGAAGAATCAATCCATGTAGTTTTTGATAAGTCCAATGCTTTACAAAAAGAAATTCATGATGATGATGATGATGTAGAAATTCTAGAAAGACAAATGGAAGTAATGAGGTTAGAAAATAATAAAAATATTGAAGAAAGCTCACCTAGAAGAGAAAATGAAACTCCACCTCTAAAAAATCTGCAAAGAGCAGAAAATCAGCATGATGATCTTCCAAGAAGTTGGAGATTTGTAAGAGACCACCCACAAGACCAAATAATAGGTGACATTTCACAAGGAGTTAGAACAAGGAAAGCAACAAGAGAAACTTGTGAGTTTTCAGCCTTTGTATCTCAAATTGAGCCTAAAAACTTTAAAGAAGTTGAAAAAGAGGAAAGTTGGATAATGGCCATGCAAGAAGAACTTGATCAATTCATAAGAAACCGTGTATGGTCATTAATACCTAGACCTTCAAATCACACTATTATTGGCACCAAATGGGTGTTTAGAAATAAGGTAGATGAGTAATGAAATGTAATTAGAAATAAAGCTAAATTGGTAGCACAAGGTTACAACCAAGAAGAAGGAATAGATTACGATGAAACCTTTGCACCCGTTGCTAGGATTGAAGCCATAAGGTTGTTGTTAGCTTTTGCTTGCTTCATGAATTTCAAATTGTACCAAATGGATGTAAAAAGTGCATTTTTAAATGGATTCATTCAAGATGAAGTATATGTTGAACAACCACTAGGTTTTGAAGATTTTGAAAAACCAGATCATGTTTTCAAACTCCACAAAGCCTTGTATGGATTGAAACAAGCTTCTAGAGCTTGGTATGAGAGGCTTTCAAAATTTCTAGTTAAAAAAGGTTATGATAGAGGTAGCATTGATACTACTTTGTTTATTAAAAGATATTTAAATGATTTAATTATTGTGCAAATATATGTGAATGATATTGTATTTGGTGCAACTAATGAAGCTTTATGCAAGAACTTTGCAAAAGAAATGTAGGGTGAATTTGAGATGAGCATGATGGGAAAGTTGAAGCACTTTCTTGATCTTCAAATTAAGCAAAGTGAGGAAGGAATCTTCATCAACCAAGAAAGATACACTCGAGATATGCTCAAAAAGTTTGATATGCTGAAACTCAAATCAATCTCCACACCAATGAGTCCATCCACAAAACTTGATCTTGATGAAAAAGGAAATAATGTAGATCAAAAGCTATATAGAGGTATGATCGATTCACTACTTTACTTAACAGCAAACAGACCAGATATTCAATTTAGTGTGTGTTTGTGTGCTAGATTTCAGTCACAACCTAAAGAATCATACTTAACAGCTACTAAGATAATTTTTAGATACCTCTTAGAAACTCAAACTTTAGAATTATGGTATTCTAGAGAATCATCGTTTGATCTTATAGGCTATTCAAATGCAGACTTTGCAAGAAGCAAAACTGATAGAAAAAGCACTAGTGGAACATGTCAATTTATAGGTAATATGCTAGTATCATGATCCAGCAAAAAGCAAAACTCAGTGGCTTTATCTACAGCAAAAGCAGAGTATATATCACTAGGAAGCTGCTATGCACAAATTCTTTGGATTAAACAACAATTGAAAGACTATGGAATGACTATGCATAATGTAACAATATACTGTGATAACACAAGTGGAATTAATATATCAAAAAATTCTGTACACACTCTAGAACAAAACACGTTGAAATTAGACATCATTTTGTTAGAGACCATGTAATAAAAAATGATATTAAAATTGAAGTTGTGAATACATTGCATCAACTAGCTGATATTTTTACTAAACCATTGAATGAAGATAAATTCTGTGAAATTAGAAGGAATTTAGGTATGATTAGTAACAGGAATTGTGAGAAAATCTTTGGTTCATGTACATGAAACAGAATGCATTTAGTCGACTGAGATGAATCTTAGTCAACTAAGAGTGTTTAGGAAGCATTAAATAATAAGACTCAATTAAAATAAGAGCAGGAGGAATAAAATAATGGGAAGAAACTACCTACCAGGTAGTAAAGAAAAAAGAAGTGTTGCCTGAGGTTAATAATTAAAATTTAGAGGGAGTTTTGAAACTTTAGGCAAATAGAATAGGGCAATACTTAAGGGGGAGTTGAACAGTTTCTCTAAGAGGAATTAAAAATGGCTGACAACTTCTCTCTCTCCATTTTTCTTTTCCCTAAAACCCGAGCCTTTGAAACTGAAACCCATCTCTTCACATTTTTATCTAAAATCTATTCAAACCCTTTGCCATTTTGACAAACCCCCTATCATACAAATTCTTGAATCAGAATGGAGAGATCTCCACAGAGCAAAGAAATTATAGAAAAGATGTCATGACCCGATACTCCCCTCGAGCCTGTGATAACCGCTGCGACGTCCCGATAGACATTCATCGCCAAGAATGCTAATCCGAATCTCGCAAAGCTTTAATATCAGTTTTTGCACCTCCCCTGTGAGCAACAGTTGTTAAGTATCATGTTTTGAGAGATTATAAACTATTTCCAAATCAAAACAATAGAAAAATAATTTTTTTCTCACAGGGGCATTTAGGTTATTTTTCTTCAAAAATCTCAAAACCAACTAAAAATGTAGTATGCAAGTGGAAAACGCATATTTCATAATCAAAAATAAGTTTAGATGTCTAAAACATTCATTTAAAGTGAAACTATACCTATTTGAATATAATAAAAATATTCAATAAAATATTATATTTTCTTAAAACAATATTTATAGAGTTACCGGTAAATAATTTTTGTAGCGTAAAAGCTAAATAAATTCATACATACTGTAATACAGATAACCAAAGCATAAGATTTAATTTACAGTGACATGTGGGCCCACGAACGACCAAAAGTATCAAAAGCGGTAAACCTACAGTTTTTGAGGATGCAAATCCAACTGTAGCCCTCAACGAAATGAGCTATTTACCGACTATCCTGAGCTTGAAATGGGTGGAAAGGAGGGTGGTGAGATTATATAATCCCAGTGAGTAAACAAATACCATCTAAAATATCTAAAGTTGAGTAAATGGAGACAGATAAAATAGTTTAACATATTGTAATTTATCACCTTTTAACACATTTCAACCAAATAAAATCAATTCATATAAATCGTGTCAAGCCCAACCTTATAAAGTACTTGTCATGTCCTTCATGTGATTGACAATATGCTTGCATACTTGGAAAGCCCCGAAAAATCGTCAAAAGTCTATATTTTACCAAATTGTACTATTAAATTGAATTAAGCCTCAAACTAGTCTAAATAGAGATCTTAAGATAAAATTGAGAATTTTAAAACCCCAGAATGACTTAAAATGATGATTTGGAGTTCGAGGGTTGAATTAAAGTCAATTTGGAATTTTCATGTTCAAGGGGTAAAATGGTAATTTTGTCACTCGAGGATAAAATGAAAATTTTTAGAAAAGATTTTGATCACATTTGACTCATTGGAGTATGATTTGAGTTTGAGAGGTGAAAATTTTAAATTCTAACATTTTTGGAGTCCTAGGAGCAAAACGGTAATTTTACGAGTTTACGGGGGTAAAGTTGGAATTTTGGAATTTTACACCACCTAACACTTGTCATGCCCATGGATTTCGGCCATTAACATTTGACATTGTGGATAATTGAAACATTTTATGTGGTGGAGAGAGATTGCTTAATGGATAAGTATTACACATGGACCAATGGAAACATGCCATGTATCGAGCTTGGATTATTTTAGAATTTCCTTGTAAAATCTATTTAAAACTCTCTTAGTCTCACCCATATGGCCGGCCAAAGCATGAAGTGAGGAGGAAAGGAAAGAACACAAACCCTAGGTGGGAAAATTGAAGAAAAAGTGTAAGATTTCAAGGGATTAAGCTAATAAAGGTAAAAGTTTGTGATTTTATCTTGTGATTTACACTACCCATGCTTTCTTTTCATTTTCCATGCTTAGAACTCAAGTTTGCATAAATGAACCCATGCTGG
>NC_030850.1:24330170-24345111 GCF_000208745.1 Theobroma cacao | reverse complement strand
CTTAATTCTTACACTTAACACCATAAACAACTAAAAACATCCATATATCTTAAAAATCTATCTAAATCATCATCAAATTCTCTCTCCTAGGGTTTGATCAGCACACTATCCTTCATGATATCTTGTGATTCAACCATGGAAAATGCAAAATAATGCATAGGAAAGATAGATCACAAGCTAGAGTTAAGAAATTTCACCTTTGATGGCTTGATTACTTGAAATCCACCAATTTTCTCTTGAATTTTCACTCTAGGGTTTTTGTTCTTCTTTTCTTCCTTTGTTCTTGCTATGGCCGACCATGAGAATGAATGTGGAAGAGTTCAAATTGGCTTTATAGAGGAAAATATTAAATGGACAAAAATTTACCATGTGTCACCATTCCATTGGTCCATGTGTCATATTTACCCATTAAGCAATCTCTCTCCACAACTTAAATTTCCTCAATTATCCATGACAATATTGGATAAAATCCATGTGTTGGACAAGTGTTGGGTGGTGTAAAATTATAATTTTGCCCTTGGGGTGGCAAAATGACTATTTTACCCTTATCCTTGAAAAAATGCCAAAATTAAAATTCTTCACTTCTCAAACTCAAATTATACTCCAAATGATCAATCTTAGTAAAAAATTTCATCCAACACTCACATCTTAACCTCGGGTGGCAAAATGACCATTTTACCCCTAGGTCATGAAAATTCCAATTTGACTCTAAATCGGTCTTCGAACTTCGAATCACCATTTTAAGTCATTCTAGGGTTTTAAAATTCTCAATTTCATCTTAAAATCTCTATTTGGACTAGTTCGAGGCTTAATTCAACTTAATTGTACCATTTGGTACATTGCCGTCCTTTAACGATTTTCGAGGTACGCAAGTAAGCAAACATGCATTCTTATGTAAGAATGGCATAATAAACATATTGTAGAGCTGGGCTTGACAAAAGAAGAAAGGGAAGTGACCATTGGAAAAAGGGACAGAAACGAAAAGTCTGAAGAAGAAACAGAAAATCATGTTTGTGTTAATGAAAGAGATATCGGAGAAACTAAAAGAGACAAAGTAGAAAATGAAAAAGAAAAAGAACAAGGAACCTTCACTCAAGCAAGGTACTAGTTCCTCGTCTTCTAAGTTTAGAAATAGATTGCATGAAAATGAGGTTCAAAAATATTGAAAATGCACTAATTTCCTATGGCAAATATATTGACTGGAAGAGTTTTGATAAGAACTTAGAGATTCAGACTAGTTTATCTGACTATTTTGATGAACTAAAACTGAAAGAATATAGCACCTTTAAAAATAGATCTTATAGTGCAAGTCAGGTAAAGGAATTCTATTCTGGCATTGCTTCAAAAGAAAAGAAATTAGAGGATTCTGATGATTATGTCGAAGATGGTCTAAATGTATATTTGAATGGGAAAGAATTTGTTGTCACTGCTGAGGATTTAGGAAGCTTACTAAAAATCGAGTGTGAAAAAGGTGAGTATGAGTTCCTAGAAAAGTATGATCCATCCTCATTATGGGAAATCATCATCGAGAGAAAGGAAAAGTATTCATCAAAGAGCAATTCAGGACTGATAATCAGCCCCCATATTAGGATTTTTCACTACTTTATAGCAGCAAACATTCAAGGCAGAAGTGGAAGTTTGAGTTACGTTAGCCTTCAAGATCTTTGGTTGATGGAACATGCCTTCAATGGAGTTTCTCTAAATGTAGGAAGGTTTATGATTGAAAAGATGAGAGGAGCTTGCAGACTTGATAAGATCAACCTACCTTATGGGAATGTCATCACATCTCTTGTGCAGAAAAAAGGAGTTTGGGCAAAGAGGTATGAAATGGATATGGTGAAAACCAAAGATCAAGCCATTTACTATGGCAGTTTGATCAAAATGGGGTATATACTCGATGGGGAAAGATTCATTAAAACCCCCAAGATTGGTTTTGGAAGAGAATCCAACTTGCTTGCTCAATAAGAGGGAGCACCATCCAGATTCTCAAATGAAGTTATTTTCAATCTTCTTATGAGAATCGATGGGAAGCTTACTGACCAAGCAGAAAGATTACAGAAAATTGAAGAGAAAATTACAAAACTGGAAAATGACCTGAAGAAGGAAAAAAAAAAGCCATCTGAACTTGTGGTTGCAGACACCTCTGCATCACCTGGCACTGCACCAGCACAGCAAGGTGCTGAAGGTTCAGCTGAGCCAGTAGAAAAGTCTGCTCCTCATTGTGGAAGTCATGGCATTCAAGCTGAAGGTTCCATCTATAAATCTGTTAGTCTTGTTCTGCAGATTGAAGACTCTCACCAAGGGGTTGATTAGTGAACCAAGACACCCTCTCCGGAACTTCAAAGCAAAAATGAATTAAAACAAGGGACTAAAGTGGTTGGTTCAGAAATAAAGAAACAGTAGGCCTCCCCTCCCAACTTAGAAGAAATATCCATTATGGATATTTTCCATCAAATGGTTAGAGAGGGACAAGCTGAAAAAGACATTGCCAGGACAAAAACTCAAAAAGATGGTGGAGATATAGGAAAAGGGAAGAAACCTGCATCAGCTCCTAAAGTAAAGGCACAATCTGGGAAAGAAAAAGCCATTACAACACCACCAACAAAGGGAAAACCACCAACCAAGGGAAAGAAGACTATGGCCACCAAGACAACTTTTCTCAAGAGAAGAAAGTCTTCTAGGTTGGCATGGAAATCCAGACCTATTTCAGCCTCTTTTCCTTAGAGTCCAGTCCTTGTCTCAGACAAGTCCTCACTAGAACCTTCCCCTAGATAGTCATCACCTCTCCAAGAGCCTTCTCCTTTTCCTCTAAACCCTTTCTATGGCACTGAATCCTCACCTTCTGACACATCATACGAATAGAAGCCCCTTCCTTTGATGTTGACAAAAAAGGGGAGTAGAATGGCAAAACCAAGGGTGCAGGAACCAACTAGAGAATAAATTAAAAAAAAATGTGTTAAGGTGGAGGAACTAGAAAGGAACTTAGAAAAGAAAAGAAAGCAGAAATGAATCAAGAGTAGGAACTTAGAAAAATAGGGGATAGGAAGCAAAAACTATTCAAGGGCAATTTTGGAACATCTTTTGATTAACTACTATTTGTGCCATGGTGGCACTTGAACACTAATTTTAATTTTGTTGTTTATATGGTAGTGTGAGACATGAAAGCTGATATATCTATGATGTTTGTTTGCTGAAAATTGAATGTTTGCTGATAATCTGCTATCCATGGCATTTTAACTGTTGTTAACAAAATTTGCTACTGAACCATATTGAACTACATGTTGATAACTGTTGTTGTATGTTGATAATTGATCAACTTACGATTGCAAATATTTATGGATGTTGTGTATAGTGTGTTGACTGAATTATGAAGGGAATAGACAAAATTTGATGACTATATACTGTTGACAGACCTTGCTGAATTTTTATGAAAAACTGTCAACATTCATTGCTATAAATCACACAAAAATTCTTCACATATTTATGCTTTAAATAATGTCATTCTCTACATGACAAGGATAAAATTTGCTAGAATAAATATGCACACACTAAGGGGGAGCATATGCTTAGGGGGAGCAATCCCCATTTTCTACAGAAAACCAAAATGAGTAAAAAGACACTATGCTGTTAATAAAAGAATGTTTTGTCATCATTAAAAAAGAGAGAGATTGTTGACTCCATTAGTTCCTGATGATAGTAAAACATTCCCATTCATTTGTGTTTAATACCTTTACTTAAGTGTGCAGGAAAATTAATGTATAAAATTAATAAATAAATCCTTCAAAGTGTATATTAAAAGAAAAAGGCAGATAAAAATAATGAGACATGACTGATTAACAAGGAGAAAGCTCATTAGTTGGATAAGGAAGAATGTTGGTTGGCCAAGATTCAAATTGGAAAAATGGCGGGCTGAAGAGTTTGAGAAATAGAGACAACTTAGTCAACCAAGAAATGGACTAGTCGACTAAGTGTTTACTATTAGAATTGTCAGAGACAAGGAGCAGAAAACAGAGACAACCTAGTCAACTAAGATATCGAGTAGTCGACTAAAAGCATTATGCCTGCAAGTTTGAAATCTATACTAAAAGACAGAGTAACGGCTAGGATCGACTCTCAACTATCTCTAACAAATAGAAAATTGTCAAACTGCCATCAGAGATGTTTCTCCAAGTATAAAAGGGTCTTCCAACAATTAGAAGGTAGTTTTTAAGAGTTTAAAGAGAAGATTTAAGCCTAATAGAGCAGAAAAATAAAAAAATCTTCTCCACACTTTGTAGCACTCAAACGATCATCTTTTATACTTGTATTTAGCACTCAACCTTGTACCATTTAGATCAACTTGTGATCATAGGTACTTTCTTCTACCTTTCTTATTTTATTCTTAGAGTGAGAGAGCCAATTTAAGAGGTTGTTCCAAGCCCGATGTGCTTGAAGGTGTTAAGGTTCTAACTTAGCCTTGAAAAGTTAGGTGTTGGGTTTTAGTTTAGCCCGTGAAAAACTAGTGTAAAAGGTTTTGGATGAGCCTTGTAAAAGCCATTGTAAAGTTTGGTGAAAGCTTGTGAATTTCACCGGTTTTTAGTGAATTTGTTGGGAAAATCTTTGGTTATATAATCAAGGTAGTGGATGTAGGTCTTGGACCAAACCACTATAAATTGTTGTGCATTGTTCTCTATTTTTACTTTCTTTGTTTTGAAAATTAGTTTCTTATCTTGTCAAGAGTCGATTTGTGCTATTCACCACCCTTTTAGCACATATTATTGGGACCAACAACCAAGACCATCGAGAGTAGGCTGAATGTCACATCAAGACAGTGTGACCCTTGTGCGCAAGTGAGCTCTAGCTAGAGAACCTTTGGGTTACCAACGGGCTGTTGGACGTGGCTAGGGCCACGTTTATGATGCATATACGTGGCTAGGCCACAAGATGTTATACGCGGTTACGACAGCTTGATTTCACCGATGTTGGCCAACATCATCAAGACTGCCATGGCTGCAGGAATATGGTGAAGTGAAGCTCTTGGATGTTATTACATGAAAGTGGGTCCACGTGTTGGTTATTATGATTACCTACTCGAGAGCCTTGAGAGTTTTTAAACTCGTACTCTTTTGCATGGTGGAGAGTTAATGTTTTTCCGTAGCTCCCTCTCTATTTATTAATAGCTTTCAGCACTTTATAAAGGATTGTGAGATGATTTATGTGGTTGTACTCGTTGATTTTTATAAGCCATACATTTTGGGAGCGTGCGTACTTTTATGCAACTATCATATTTTTGAATGAAATAGGTGATTTCAATGATTGAAATTAGTTTTATTACAATTTGTTTCCAGCATCATTTGCCAAAGAAAGTATAGCATTATTTTTACAAGGCACAAATACCTTATTTGTGATTGGTTTTACAAGATTATCATTTTTCTTCTGGATTTACTATTCAAATTTATTTACTTTATGCTTATTTCCCATCTACACCCTACTTACGGAGCCGATGATCACTGAGTTTGTGAGACTCACCCCTTATCTCCCTTTTGCAGATAGTGATCGGCCTAGCATGCATTCATCGACATTTATAGTCCATCGCGGATAGGTAAAGACATCTTATAGCATTTTATTTTGAATCGCTCCGCTGTTAAAGGTCGAGTCTTTGTAATGTATTTTATTTTTGGTAAATGGATACTAGTCTTGATATAAATGTACAATTAGACATTTTAGACTATGATGTATTTACTTACAATTATACGGAATAAAGATCAAGTTGATTTATTATGTCTATTGTTCAAACCATGTCATAAGGGTTATACGGTTTAAAGCAATAACATAGATTGGTGAACGAGTATAATGAATTACCGGTAATCTCTAATAAGGCTTGTTCGGGACTTGACAAGTTCTCCCGAAAGTCTTGGATGTCGGTAGCGATCGAGGAGCGGTCGTTAGAATTACAATATATAGAGTAAGGAATGTAATACATGACTTATGAGCATTCATAACTAATCTGAAAATTGCATGAAAAACCCAAACAGTTGATCTTGAGGGATTCGATTGTTTCTTTAATTAAATGTATATTTTATTTTTCATTGTGTTATGCTTTTAATTTATTGATTAATTTCATATTTGAACATGAGATTGAATCTCATCATTTTATGATTTATTAATATATATTGCTTAGTATGCATGTTTTAGGGTTTATTTTTGATTCTTACATAGGAGCATGCTTAAGGTTGCTTGATAACAATTTCTCTAGTTATTTTTATTCACTTGATTGATAAAATTTGTCCGATAAATTATCATTGTATGAAAAGTTCTTTAGTTTTACTCTTCTTTTATTATTGTATGGAGTAATTAAATAATAGTAGAGATTGAGATTTGTAGCTTAGGCAATGCGGGTGCTAAGACTTTTCCAACTGTCACTTACCTCCTCACCCTTCTCTCATGTGGTAGGAGGCCCACAATCATTTATTTCCCCAGTTCATATTTGTTTATTTCTCTTTTATTTTGCCTAGTTTTTTTATTTCTTTTAGTTTCAAAATTCTGAATTTTAATTAAGTATAAATACGATTGAAAGATTTAATTAATTTTAAAATCACTATTAAAAGCTATCAACTTAAAATTTATAAATTGAATTATAATTTAATTATATATTAAATATAATAAATCATATATAATTCAATTAAAAAATAATTATAGTAAATTTTCTCACATTAATCTAAACAACACTCTTGATTTCTCTTGAAAAATAAATTTACTTACAAACTCACTCTCATTAATCCTCGTCTTATTAATGTTAGGATTCTATTAGTCAAACTAATGTGGTCAAAGTTTCTTTACATACTAAAAAATGCACTCATATTCTTTATTTTTTTCCATTTTTCTCCTTTTCCTTTTTTATTTGTTTTGTTTTAATCAATTTCGTTGTCATTAGCTTTTTCAAATTAATTGTAATTAATTTATTTTAACTAAAATAATTTCATATGTTTGTCTCGAAGTTAGTATATAATTGATTAAAAATATATTTGCAATATTTAATATTTAATTAAATTAGAATATAAATTAAATCAAATTAAATTTGATAATAATTAAAATCATCTAAATTTCATAATTTTGTATTTAAAAATTTGAAAAAAATATAAAATTTGCACAAGAAACCGCAAATTGAAGGTGCAGCTCAAAATCAGAACCATAGAACCATGCTCGTCCCCAAGCTGAGGTTCTCATCTCTTCCTCACCATTTTCACAACACCAAACTTCTTTTCTCTTCTCCTTCTTCGCAATTCTCTCAATGGTCAGGTCTCCAAAGCTGGAGAGAGAGCCCACTAAACGAGGACCGGTTTTGGGGACCTAATGGCCCTCAACCTCTGTTACAGTCCCAATACTCCTCCAAAGACGCTGACACACCTAACAGCCCTCTGGAGGCTACTGGTTCCTCTCTTGCAGAGCTTGGTGCTCTGGTTCTCTCTACCGCTGACCCTCTTACCAAATGCAAGCTCTCTCATTTGGCTTTCTCCAGGTGGCGCAATGAGAATCTGCCCATTGGGGTCTGTCAGCCTCCTTCTCGACCTGCTCGCCCTCCTAAGCCTCAATTGGTTTGTTTTCTATTTCTCTACAAATTTCTGATTCAAAATATACCGCTTAGAATTGGAGTTTCTGCTGTGTGGTATTTACTCTATTGTTCATCATTTTACTTAAGATTGATGAGATTAAAAGTCTTGCGCTATGTTTGGTAGCAAGGAAGGAAAATAGAGGAATGGTAAAAAGGTGAGGAAAGAAGAAAATGAAGGATTAAAAGGAAAGTTTATTTTCCTTAGTTTGTGTACTGAAAAACAGAGGGAAAGAAAGAGATTAGGGGTAAAATTATAAATAAAATGATTAACTTAAGTTGAAAGAGGGAGCTTTTCTCTTAATTTGCAAGGATTAGATTTGGAGGGAAAAGGGGAAGTTGCAAATAAATGTATTCTTTTTCCTTCTTATTTCTTCCTACCAAAGGAAGGAAACACTTATTTCCTTCCACTCCCTTTCTTATCTTCTTTCCCTCATACCAACCTTAATGTTAGAGATTGTGATTTTTCTTGAAATTGTAGGTTCTAATACTTTAAAAAACTATTACTCATTATTTCATTGATACTTAGTCTTATCTGGCTTTGATAGTCTTGCCTTGCTGCATATGATTATTGAAAGTTTCCATGATTCAACAGGAAGTGTCTTGCCTATTTATTTTTATTACAATATTATGGTTCCCCTGAGGAGCTGGTACTTTCAAGCAAACAGCATGTGTAATACATCTTTCTGATTAATTATTCATTTGGATGTTGCCTATCTTTCAATTACTATAAATTTCGTTAGGTGAAAATGATCATTTTTTGGTCTTTTTTTTTTTTGGTGAAATGTAGGTTTCTCCAAAGGAGATTCCGGTCCCCAAAAACTCTAGACTGCCTCTTAACGCTTACATGCTTCATAACCTTGCTCATGTGGAGCTAAATGCAATTGATTTGGCATGGGATACTGTTGTTCGATTTTCTCCCTTCTGTGAGATTCTCGGGGAACAATTTTTTGCTGACTTTGCTCATGTTGCTGATGACGAGAGCCGCCATTATGCTTGGTGTTCACAAAGACTTGCTGAGATTGGTTTCAGGTGCGCAGAGTTCTTGCTTTGTATTGCATGTTAATTTGTTGTTTTTCATATTTAAATGTCTTGAAGCTGTTTATCCTTAACTAGTTATGAATATATGCATGCCCATAATCAGAGGTTTTACTATGTTAAAAGAAAAGAGTTTTGCATATGTATGGTGCATTTATTAATTGGGAGGCCCTATTTCTACACACTTTTTCTTCTTCAGTGCAAATTAGTCACATCTACTGATATGTGGGTCTTGCTTATTCACATGATAACTGAGATTTGCATTGAAGAAACCAAAACATGTGGAAATAGGCACACCTTATTGATTTATATTCTTCATGTGTCACTTCCATGCAATTTATTGTCCTTTGACTAGTTATGGAGATATGCCTGCTCATAACTTACTTTGGAGAGAGTGTGAGAAATCATCAAATAATGTCGCTGCACGTTTGGCTGCCATCCCATTAGTACAGGTGATCTTTTTACTCTTGGCCAATGTTTTTATGCTTGAAACTAAACCACTTTTTGCATTTACTGAATTTTATGATTTTGTGAAAGGAAACCTTTAGTTCTGTTCTATTTTAAGATGCAATATCTGTAGATGGTAATTGCCCAACCAGCGTATTCCACTCCTTTTCCTTTCACTCAAACAATTCTTGGCTCCTGTCTTTTGTCCATTGCACACATGAATGATTCTTGGTAACTGCAAAGTTGTGTCAATAATAAATATATCTTCATTAGAATCTTGCGGACATTGTATTAGCACATTCTAAAATCTTAGTGTATGAACATGGTCGTTCGAACTGGGTTCAGTTCTTAGTTTTCTTAATAAACTTGAAGTTATTTTTGCCTAGGAATTTACTGTTAACAGCTTGAAACTTCAACATATGTAGAACAAGCTTGAAAAGTATAGTACCTCTCTCTCCGTCTCTCCCTGCTTGGGGGTGGGGGGACATGAATGGAATGTTCCATTTCACAATAACATCATCTTTACAAAGTTTCCATGGCTCAGAACTATCCAGCAATCTCACTTAAAGTACCCTTTGAAATCATGCTTTGGCTTTGTGTAGTGATGTCGGCTGATCAGATTTTGTTCCAGTTTTGAGATTTGCATAGCGTTGACTTTTATTTGAGACACTTCATATGGAAGTTTTTGTGAACCTAGCTAAATTCGGTGTTTAAGTTTGTACAAACATATGTTTCCCATGTCCAGTTTGCTGCCTGAATAGGCTGCAGTCATGCTCAGGGCTGTTCCTAACTGAACAATTATAATCCAATCTTGGTCAAAGTTGAAGTTTAAAAAATGGCATGATACTCAATAAGCCCTTGAACTTTTATTACATTCAATTGAGCCCCTATACTTGTATTTTGAATCAAATAAGCCCTTATCACTAACTGATCTCTAACTGGTGACTAACTGCCATTAGTCAAAGTTACAACTGTCCCTTTAATGCCACATCATCGATTTGATTTTCTGTCATGTCCTCTCTCTTTTTCTCTTCCTTCTTTCTTCATTTTCACTGTTTCTCATCTCTCTACACACCAAAAAAAAAAAAAAACAAAAGAAATGCAGAAACAAAAAAGAGAAACAATTTAGAAATCTTGTCTTTTTTAGCAGTGTTAATTCTCAGCAGCATGTTAGTCTATTCTATTTATCTCTTTTAACTTAATTCTCGATTCCTTTGTTTTATTGTTTTGTCCATGGAGCTATTCTCCATGGTAGGCAGAAGAAGATTACAGCTTTTACAGACTTTTATTGCATCCCTTAAAACAACCCATCAGTTTTATCTCTCGGATTATTCTCAACCACTTTAAAATAGCACTCGTTTACAGTTTCATACCTCATAAATACACATGGATGTCTCCAGAATCTGCTTTCTCAGCCTCCAAAGTCGTCGACTTTGAAACCCTTGATAACACTGACTCTGTCATTATCTTCTCCAAGAATCATGATTTCTTAGAAACCCAAATCACAAGCCTCATCAAGAGTGCTTTTATATGATGTTATGAAGACCCTTTTGCCCAAACTCGAGTTTTGCAAGTCTGAAGGTGTTTCAAGCTGTGACCTTGCCAAACTCTTAGGTAAGCGCCCAACTAATTTGAGTAGAAGCTTAGAAAAACATTTTATCCCTTCTTTTAATTGCCTTAGTAATCTACTTCAGTCCAATGAGATTGTAGAATGTTTGGGTCTGCAAATTTGAAGAAACCTAAGCAAACGAAAGAAGAAAAGGGGCAGAATCTTTGGGTCTACAAATTTCAGCTTGTTTTTCCCAAATAGGAAAATGGGGTGTGTTCTCCTGCAGTGAATTAAAACTGCTAAATAAGACAAGATTTCTAAATTGTTTCTCTTTTTTGTTTATGGGTTTCTTTTTCTTCTTCGTTCTATGGAGATGAGAAACAGTGACAGCGAAAAAAGAAGGATGAGCTTTTCAAAAAAACAAAAAAAAAAAAAAAAAGAAAGAAGAGAAAAAAGAGAGAGGACTTGATAGAAAATCAAATAGATTGGTAGGGGTGGGTAGACACAGCCTTTTTAATCTTTTTTCTGGCTCTCTTTTTGTCCTCAGTACTAAAACAAAGAAAAAAAGAGCTAGGTTAGATTGTTTAACAATTAGGTTATTTAACTTTTCTTTTTTGTTTTAAATCTCTAAACCAATTAAGATTTAGTTGGGCAAAACGGGAAAAAGCTAAGTCAGCAATGAAAAATTCAATCAGCAACATCTTTGGCCACGTCAACTGCCATGTGGCAGATGACATGGCATTAAACTGACAGCTATAACTTTGACTAACTGCTGTTAGTCATCAGTTAATGTTAAGGACTTATTTGACCTAAAATAAAAGTAAATGGGCTTAATTGAATGCAATAAAAGTATATAGGCTTAATTGACCTTTTAGGTTAGGGCTTATTTGGATATTTCAATCTTAAATTTTAAACTTTCAGGTCATATGCATTAAAATTGCTTCTAGTGCCTGAATTTCAGTTATCTAACTTGATTTGTTTTTAGAGTTTATAGAACTTGAATCTGCTATGCTGCACGATTCTGTCATCATGTTATTTCAGACCCTATTGTTTTGAATATGTTAGCCATTTTCTATAGGATTCTCATATCTGTGTAATGATGCTTGTTTCTGAATTCAATAATCGCTGATCTTGTCAATCTGGTAGCTGCTTATTTAATATTTGGAGGAAAGGGTAAAAGCTGCAGTTAATCCTTAGATCCTTCGCATAATATAACTTGATATTTGTATCTGCATACAGATGCAAATTTGTTTTGTTTTAACATGGTTTAAAAATTTACACACTTGTGTTTATGGGATGTAGGAGGCTAGGGGTCTTGATGCTGGGCCACGCTTGGTGCAAAAAATGGTTGGCTTTGGGGATCACAGGACATCTAGCATTGTAGCTAGGATTGCTGGAGAGGAAATTGCACATGTAGCTGTTGGTATGTACTGGTTTATCTCAATCTGTCGTAAAATGAATTGTGCTCCATGCTCAACATTTAAAGGTCAGTAGCATTGTGTCACTTCCAGGCAGGTTATTTTGTGCCTAGAATAAAAAATTCCATTCAAGTTGTGCAATTTCTTATGTAGAACTTCTTTGTGCAACCATGTAGAGTTATTACAAGAGTATAATTTGGAGTTAAAAGGGCCTTTTAATTATTCAGCTCGAGATGAAGCTGGCATTCCACGAGATTGGTAAGTAAGAACGCCTTGTATAGTGTCATTTGCTTGGAAAAAATCTAGATACAATTTTGACCAAATTTGTCTTCATGTAATTCTAACTTTTTGGTCTTGTACCTTATTTTCTCTTTAGAACCAAGTGGCAAGACAGAATTTTAATTTAGAACTTAAACAGGTATACATATCTGTCTTTAACTAACTTGGTGTCTATCATGCCATCTAGGTATGACTCATCATCAACAAGTAAACAAGATGCCGAAGAGAATCAGAACAATAGTCAGCAGCTTTCTGAGGTATGTGATTCAGTAGTGCACACTTCAAATATAAACTTTTCCTGGAAAAGGATAATTTGACTTTTCAAATTTGATAACAGGTTTATGATAGGCTTGCTTGTCTTATATCCATGGAGAGTGAGCATTCAAGTTTAAATAGACCATCTGAATGACTTATTTGTATAGTCACTGCAATGTCATGAGTACATTTCAATATGTTAAAGCTATGGCATGAAGCAGTCCTGTTTGGTTAGCATTATGCTTTTGATGTCTGGAATTCAATGTCCAGTTTTCCATGTAACCAAAGATGACGAGGAAAATTTTCTTGCTGAATTGGTTGTTTGACGCCGCACATTTATATATTTGAAGCAGATGCAGAAGAGCTCACTTGTAGGTCTGAATTAGGGTCTGACACAAAAATTGAACTACTTTGTAGAGCATTGCGGAAGCTGTAGCAAACCATCCTTCCGTCTTTCCTTCTTCCTTCTAATTGTCTTTTTGTGATTATACGAGGGTCATTGCTGTAACCTTGTATATATTTATATATATATATTTGAGGGAAAGGATATTCGAACTTTTATTTTTTAAAAGGGAGATCATGCACCAATCAATGAATTAAATGTTTGAGTGTATCTTGTATATTCATAGTTAAATACATTAAAAAAAAAAAGGGTAAAATATTCTTAAGTTCTTAAGGTATTGTATTAATTCACTTTAGATATATTATTATTTAAAATGGACATTTTATCTCAAAATTCAAAAATTCATTAACGGATGTTAGAATATGATTAAAATAACTATGAGCCTATATGATTTAATTTAGATTACATGATTGTTGAAAATTTGTTAAAAGAAATAAAGTGTATGCCTTATTCAAACAATTTAATTCTTTTTTTTTCTTAAGATAAAAGAAAACAACTAAATTTAGCAAAACGAAATTGATATACTGGCCATGGTGATAAATGGAAGCACGCCTAGCCTTGCTATATATGAACAATATTTCTGTTTCTTCTATGTTTTGTAACCTGGATAAAAATACCCCTTCATTTTTTTTTCATTTTTCTTCTCGTGGAGCACAGAGTTTCTGCATTGGAAAGAGCCTTCATAATTCCTAGAAAGGAGAATGAGCTGCTTTTATTGTGGGGTGGAGGTGCAACAGCGCATTGCATACTTCAAAGAAAGCACCCAAGGCAGTAAAAACAATGGAAAATCGTTCAAGTCCCTCATGAATAATCTATCAAGTAAAACAGGTATTAATTAGAACATATTCAATTTCAAATTTCATGGTGCTTTTAGTTCTTAACTTGATTCTTGATAGAAAAGCTGCCAAAACCAGGCATTGGATAACCATGTTTTTGCTTATTTTTCACAAATTTGTACCTTCATCGCTTTTTGATACTTTTATTTCAAATTATTTCATGTGGTAATATATTTAAGATAAAAAACCAATCTCACCCTCAAATTACCTTTTGGTCTCACTTTAAAACAAGCAAGCAAGCAAGCAAACATCCAAAAACTCAAAGCGACGGCCGATATCCAAAAAATTTAAAGCAAGCAAGGAAGAAAGTAGTGATTTCTCTCGATTAGGTTGTTTACATTCTAAATAAGCTGAGTCCTTTTTTGTTTTTTCACTACCAAAAACAAAAAATCTTTACCAATGGAACCATCAAAAATTACCGACAAAACACCAATCAAAAGATGAGGTGGACTTTACCGACGAAAGTTGCCAACAGAGTGAATTCTGCCAAGAATTGCTCGGTAAATTTTTGGTGCAAGATGAATAGCAAAAAGTGAGAAGAATAGCAACCAATAGTATTCTTCGGTAGTGGTGACTCCAATGAAGTTTACTGATGAAATTGACTTTGTTGGTAATTGTCTAGCATGTAATGAATAGTGAAAGCACGAAGAATATCGACCAACAATATCCATTGGTAATGGTAACTTTGACAGAATATATCGATGAAATATTCAGTTGGTTTCTCGGTAAAGTTACTGACCTCATTACCAATAGAATTTTCATCGGTAATGTTCATTTAGGGTTTTTTAATTATTGATGAAATTTTCGTTGATGATTTGGAATATGAAAAGCCTGATTGGGCCCCAATTTTTTTCAACCTGCATCCTTCTCTCTCTATTTTCTCTCTTTCCCCCGACCCCATAATGCTGCCAAGTAGCATTTTGCCCCTAAATCAACCCCTCCACCATTCTCCATTGTTGACCTCACTTTCACAATCCAATTTCGAGGCATGGCTGACTCAAAGGCTTAAGCAGACCAAGGTCCACTAGACCTAAGCAAGCCTCATAAAGCCTTAGAGATATCACCATAAACATATGATAATATATATATATATATATATATATATATATATATATATATATATTGATA
>NC_030850.1:24262791-24330164 GCF_000208745.1 Theobroma cacao | reverse complement strand
TATATATATATATATATATATATATATATATATATATATATATATATACCATAGCATGAATCTTAATCAAGTATTCAACATTAACATTTCCATGCACATTCCATGTGCTTAACCTATGCATAGGCTGTAATCAAACTACAAATGCTCATCACGTGTTGAAACTTATGGCTATAACTTAATGTATATCAATACCAACATATACAAAATATATGTCACATCCCATTTTTGGAGACATGGCTGACACAAGCACCTATATTGGTATGGCCCAATATGCTTAAAGAAGCCTTTTACTCATCAATACATATGTTATTTATTCATAACATTCATTACATATAACAACTTAACTTACTTCTCATGCTTTTTTTGTTGTAGATTTAGTGCACACAAGTATACGTATTGAACAAATAATATAGACAATAAGTCCAAAATCGTATTCCACAGAGATTTGCTCCTAATTGTTCATTAAGTACTAAAATTATGACAGATTAATCTTATTCAAATAACTTGATTTTGTAGACAATAAATTAAAACTAAATTCAATCAAAAACTAAACTAATTAAAAAAAATAAAAAATTCACTAGAGAAAGGCCATAGATTGAAACCTAGGGATTATAAGTTCATTCAACACTTCATCTAACATTTGTTTCTCTCAATATTTACATTCATGAGTAGTTTTGCTAACTTAGAATCCAAACCTATGTACAAGTCTCTGTCGAGATGCTTGTATAAATACCTAACTTAATTGGGCCACTACATGTCTATAGTAATAAATTAAATAAAGTTCATTAAGCTAGAATTCTAATTTGGCTATGTATGTCATTTAGGCGTATGTCTACCCTAATTGCGAATTAGATCACCGAAGTGACGTGAACATACACTATTCAAACTTTAGTCTAATGTAAAATTACTTTACCGAGTCTCATTTAGATTAACAAATCATTCAATTGTTGGCCAGACAATTAAAAGCATTATGAACAAATTTGAATAAACAAACCATACCCATTCATAATAAATAAAAGAGAAACAAATATTCAAATTATATGCAATATCTATTAAAAACATTATCCAAAGAAAATTGACCTTTAATCCAAGTCAAAGAAAATAAGAGAAACACAAAAGTAGAAAGAGAAACTAATATTTGAAGCTTTTCAATCTCAATTCTCTCTCAAATTCTCTTACTTTCTTGCTTTGTTTTTTGTTCTTTTTCTCTAGAATAGTTGCTTGTCGTCCTCTCTTTTGAAACCTTTGAAAAATGACCTTTAAATAGGCTCCAAAATCCCAAATTTCCAAAATCCTATCACAAGTTTATTTTTGGAATCTCATTTGGCACCACAACCCTACCTTCCTTTGCATCACGGCACCATGCTCATGGATTATAGTATGGAGCACCTTGGCCTTGCGGCATCATGATGCCACTTTCTTTAGCATCATGGCCTTTTGCTCTCAAGTCCAAGTATGGGTTGTTTGTGCATCAAGACACCACGATGCTAGGTGGTTGGTGTCATGGTGTTTTGCTCTATATTTTTTGTATGGGCAAGGCAGATGACCATGGTGCCTTAGCCTTGGAATCCTCTAGGCTATGGTGTTGACTCCTTTAAGGTACCTTGTGCAGAATTACAGCATTCCATCTAATTCTAACATGATTTTGACCATGATCTGATTAGAACTAGGTAAAGTGACAAATATAAAAGTTGTAACCCTTCTTCTTATCTTTCTAGTGGTTTAAGAATCACATCGATCGAACTTCTCTAACTCAAGTTATCCTTGAAATACTGCAATATGTACAAATGAAGTCATCACCATACTTGCATGGTGTTTCATCAAAAAAGCCTTTCTCCTAAGATTTCCTACAAAAACAATAAAAGAATTAAAAAATAACTAAACTTAAAGTAATTTAAAGCAAAATAACATAAAATTAAACTAATCAACATGTAATCAAACTTAACTAAGAAAAACACTTCAAATGTTAAAATTCGAACCTAAAATCTCAAAAACCTAGTTATTTAAGTCCCCAAAATGTGTCAAAATAACTCTATATAATAGAGTTATCATACTTCTAAACTTAAGATTTTGCTAGTTCTTGAGAAAAATATAAATTAAAATACAAAAACAAAAATAAAGAAAAAACCTTAACTAGAAATCAATTGCACCAACTCCACAATCACCTTTAATATCCTCAAAAGTTAGTCCACAATCTCAACTCTAAGCAACACATAAATATTATTGAAGTTCATGTTTCAATTCAAATGCAAGTTCGCCATCAAGTGGATTTTCGTGTGTGTGTGCAATCTTTTCACCTAGAACATCATATAATCCGGATAAGTTTATATGCATGCAAAATTCAAATTAGTACTAAAGTTCCATAGGTTTGCTTTTCATCTTTCTCTCCACTAATGTAGACTAAGATTAAATTAAGAATCAACAAGTCTGTATCAAGCTTGTAATGTATGGCTAGGGTCAAGGTAGAATAAAAGATATTTTTTAAAGCTCAAATCACCCTAAGCACATGGTCATTCTTGGATCTATTTAGAGCTTTATTTTCCTTCACCAAGTACACTCCTTTTTCATGAAAATTTTCTTTTGTTCAACACTCCATTCTCTTTCTTCCCTTTTTCTTTTTTTTTTCTTTTTCTCAATATCACACCCCCAAACTTATTTCTTTTATTGGGTGGTGAGATGAATACAATCATACTTTTGATCTTTTTATCACTTTTCATTTTTACTACCTTTCTTACTATATTGCTCATTATAGTTCCTAAATTGACTTATGCACTTAGAAGTGAGGGATGAAAAAATTGAAAAATTTATTTGAGGGTCTAGGTTAATAATTAAGTGTTTAAACAAAGAAAATGTTACATTAGGCTCAAATGGGAATTCTAAAGATAAATATATAGCAAGGTTGGTTCGAAAGGCTCAAACAATCCAATATGACCCAAATCACCTCCTTAACTACGTATAGCCTAGGATTTCACTTTGAGAGAGAATCAAACAAATTCTAGAATTCAAGACATAATTCAAAATTTCACATTCTTGTAAACCTTATTTAGATATGTACAATGAATCTAAGCAAAAGACATGGTGCTCAAATTGTAGAAATCTCATCTTAACCATGAAGCTTAGTATAATAATTTACATAATACTCAAACAATATTCACATGTTTCAAAGAATCAAAATAAGAATAAAACTAAGTTCTCATCATTGGATAAGTAAATTAAAAGAAATTGACACAATTCAATCTAGCTCAAGTTCTTAAAACATGCAACAAATTAAATGATAAATAACTTAACTAAACTTAAAAGCTAAAACCATAAATGCACAATAAAGAAAGCAAAGCTTAAAAACTGAAAATTTTCCCTAAACTTGAAATTAACATTGTCCTAGATGTTACAAAGTAAAGAAGAAAATTCAAGAATACTCCTTTATGTAGCGGAGATCCTTTAATCTTCCTTTTCATTCTCATTATATCCAAAGCTGTTGGGTGGATTTGTTAAGGTGACAAAAATCTAAATAAGAAAAAGAACAAAAATAAATTAATAGGAAAATAAAAAAAAACTTCAAATAGAAAAAATATGAGTTTCAAAAACTTCGGTTACCTCCCAAAAAGTGCTTCTTTATAGTCACTAGCTTGACTATGGCACCTCTTTTTGCACTTTTTCATCCATAGAGTAAGGCTTGAGACTTTATTTATTAACCTTGAATGCTCCGATAAGCATACTAAAAATCACAATAAGACCGAAAGATAAAACCTTTACCACTTTAAAGGTTTTCCACCAATATGGTTGAAGTTTCCATGGTAAAAGATGGAGGCTTGAACTAGAGAATACTACTTGCTATCCAACCTCAAAATCAAGACAACTTTGAGGTGGTAGAGGATGCTCCTCATGCAACTGCTTGGTTCTGATATGTGGAGGTGGTAGCTTTAACTCAAAGGTTAGTGCTTGCCCACTTGTAGGTGGAGAAATAGGCTTGCCCTCACCTTTTTCCTCTAAATCCACTCTATAACAACTATCTGTAAAGGCAAAATACTTAATTGCATTGAAAATATTAAATTCAACTACCTCCCCTCTAACTTTAAAAGTTATCTTACCTTCCTTCACATCAATGATTGCACCTACATTAGCCAAGAATGGTCATCCCAAGATTAGAGGAATTTCCACATCCTCGTCCATCTCAAGCACAATGAAGTCACCCAGAATGTGGAGATGCTCAACTTTAATCAACACATCCTCTGTAATCCCAACAAAGTACTAATTGTTTGTCTGCTAATTGCAAGGTAACTGTAGTAGGCTAAATCTCCTTAAATCCAAGTTTCCTAGCAATATACAAAGGCACTATTGAAACACTAGCACCCAAATCACACAAAGCTTTAGAAATTTTAAAACTACCAATAGTGCAAGGAATAGAAAAACTCCTTGGATCCTTAAGTTTTGGTGGAACCTTATTCTAGATTATATCATTGCACTCCTCAGTAAGTGCAATTGTCTCAAACTCTTCTAATTTCCTCTTCTTAGTCAAGATGTCTTTTAAAAAATTCACATGGCTTGGCATGTTTTCTAAAGTTTCAACAAAAGGAATGTTGATGTGAAGCTTCTTAAATACTTCTAAGAACTTTTGGAATTGATGATTAAGCTTTTGTTTCTAAAAGTGCTAAGGAAAGGATGGTGGTGGTGGGTTTGCCTTTGTATTCTTCACTTGCATTGGCTTATCAACATTCTCAACCACTGCCTTGTTCTAAATTGACTTATCTTGATGTTCAATCTGCTTGCTACTAATTCCAACCTTTTTTTCCACTTTTAAGAGTAATAGCATTACATTGTTCCTTACCTTCCTTCTTAGGATTAACTTTCGTGTCACTATGTAAGGTACCTTGAGGCCTATTGTTGATGGTGTTGGTAAGCTGTCCAACTTGAGTATCGAGATTTCTCAACGAGGCTACTTGACTATGAATGAAGGAGTTGGTCTTGGTCATGTATTGCATAAGTAACTCCTCCATAGATGGTTTCTTTTCTAGCATAAGAGCTCTTGCTTGAGGTTGAAATCCAAGAGGGAAATTAGGCCATGAGCTAATGATGAAACTTGATTGTTGCTCCAAGAAAAATTTGAATGATTCCTCCACTTGAGATTTTAAGTTTTGGAATATGGGTTATTCTGTTGCCTATTCCTTATAAATTGAATTGTCTCTATACTGGTTGGACACTGATTACTAGCATGCCCATCTCCATAATACTCACAAACTATAAACGGACTTTGAATTGGTTTAACACTAAAAGACTCAAGTTTTTTACTTAAAGCTGCTACCTATGCTATTAATATCGAAATGGTGTCCATCTCATGAATTCCAGCTACTCTCCTATGCAATGATTGCTCTGATGGCCATTGGTAATTGGTTGATGCTATTTCCTTCAACAAGTCGTACGCCTTATCAATTGACTTTGCCATGAAATCACTTATTGTTACAAAATCAATAATGGTTCGAACTTGACCACTCAACCCATTGTAGAACATTGGCAGTTGAAGCCACTTTGGAAGACCATGATGAGGGTAATGCCTAAGTAGATCCTTGTATCTCTCCCAAGCCTTGTATAACGATTCTATATCAAGTTGCATGAATGATGTGATATCATTTCTCATCTTCGCTGTCTTCGTGGGAGGAAAGAATTTGGCAAGTAACTTCTAAGAAGGTGATCCCATGTTGTAATGAAGTTAGTAGAAAGCGAGTTCAACCATAGCTTAACTTTATCCCTTAATGAAAAAGGAAAAAGTCTCAAGTGAATTGCATCATCTATGACTCCATTGTGTTTAAAAGTGTCACATATCTCCAAAAAGTTTGAGATGTGGGCATTTGGATCATCATTTAGAAGTCCCCCGAATTGAACAGAAGTTTAGATCATGGTGATGCTGGCTAGTTTAATCTTGAAATTGTTGGCTTGAATAGCTGGCCTTCGAATGCTCGAGGGAAGCCTATGTATCAATGGAACAACATAATCTCTTAAGCAATGATTCTCTTCCACTACTTGCTCTTGGTTTTGCTGCTCACCTTATTGATTAGCCATTGTATCAATTTGAGCAAAACCTTGTTGATTTTCTCATCGAAGTCTTCGAAATGTTCTCTAAATCTCTGGATCAAAAGATACAATCTCCAAGCTTTTTGCTCTATGCATATAATGACAAACGAACTTGAAAACCAAAGAAAAAAAAAAACTCCATTTAAGACTAATCTATTGAATTTTAATATTAGTAAACTAAATAGAAAACACAAATCGCAAGCAATGATGCCAAAAACTTGTTGTAGATTTAGTACACAAAAGTATACGGATTAAACAAGTACTATAGACGATAAGTCCAGAATCGTATCCCACAAAGATTTGCTCCTAATTGTTCACTAAGTACTAAAATTATGATAGATCAATCTTATTCAAGTAACTCGATTTTGTAGACGATAAATTAAAACTAAATTCAATAAAAAACTAAACTAATTAACGAAAACTTAAAATTCACCAAAGAAAGGCAATATATTGAAACCTAAGATTATGGCTTCATTCAACACTTCATCTGACATTTATTTCTCTTAATATTTGCATTCATGGGTAGTTTTGCTAACCTAGAATCCAAACCAATGTACAAGTCTTTGTCGAGTTGCTTGTACACATACCTAACTTAATTGGGTTAGTATATGTCTATAGTAATCAATTATGTCTATAGTAATCAATTAAATAAGGTTCATTAAGCTAGTGCTATAATTTGGCTATGTATGGCATTTAGGCATATGTTTACCCTATTTGCGAATTATATCACCTAAGTGATGTGAACATACACTATTCAAACTTTAGTTTAATATAAAATTACTCTGTCAAGTCTCATTCAGATTAACAAATCATTCAATTGTTGGCCAGACAATCCAAAGCATTATAAACAAATTTGAATAAACAAAACCATACCCATTCATAGTAAATAAAAGAGAAACAAATATTCAAATTACATATTGAAATCCACCAAAATCCTAGAAAAATAGTTTAGCTCATAATATCTATTATAAACATTATCCAAAGAAAATTAGCCATTAATCCAAGTCAAAGAAAATAAGAAAAACACAAAAGTAGAAAAAGAAACAAATACTTAAAGCTTTTTGATCACAAATCTTTCTCAAATTCTCTTGTTTTCTTGCTTTGTTTTTGTCTTTTTTTCTCCAAAATAGTTGTTGGTCGTCCTCCCTTTTGAAACCTTTGAAAAAAGGCAATTTAAATATGTTCTAAAATCCTTAATTTCTAAAATCCTGTCAGAAGTTTATTTTTGAAATCTCGTCTGGTTCTATAGCCCTACCTTTTTTGGTGCCACGACGTTGCTCTCACGGGTTGTAGTATGGTGCACCTTGGCCTTATGGCACTACGGTGTACTCTTTTCAACACCACGACCTTCTGCTCTCAAGTCCAAGTATGGGCTGTGTTTGCATTAGGGTGTCGCAACGTTGGGTGGCTAGTGCTGTGGTGCTTTACTCTCTGTTTTTTTGTATGAGAAAGGTAAATGACCATGGTGCTGTAGCATTGGAATCCTCAGAACTGCGACATTGACTCCTTTAAGGTACTTTGTGCAAAATTGTAGCCTTACATCTACTTCCAACATGGTTTTGACCATGATTTGATTAGAAATTGGAAAGGTGATAAATATGAAAGCTTTATCTTTTCCTCTTAGATTTCTAGTGGTTTAAGAATCACATCAATCATACTTTTGTAGCTCAAGTTATCCTCAAAATACTATAGCATGTATGAATGAAGGCATCACCATGCTTGCATTGTTTTTCATCAAATAAGCCGTTCTCATAAGATTTCTTACAAAAACAATAAAAAAAATCAACAATAACTAAACTTAAAGTAGTTTAAAGAAAAATAACAAAACATTAAACTAAAATAGCCTTTTTGGTTAGGTAAATAAGTATTGATACTCATATTTTCCTTATGATTGTAAATATTGTGTTGAGCCCTAGAAATGGGTGCATATGAGAATGTAGAGCCTATGGTGAAAGGACCATAATGATATGAGCACGGGATGTGTGCTAGACCACAAATGATTGATATTGTGAATATGGATATGAAATGAAATGGAAAATACACAATTTGTTGAGAAGTTCCATAATGTTGTGAGGATGTTGATTTACTTCTACGTTCAATGTATGAATGAATGAAACTCTACACATTATATCAAGAAGTTCCATAATGATGTGGTGATTATTATTTATCTATGAGTGAAAATGTAAATGAATTCGATAAATGACAAGCCCATGCATTTGGGTTAAAGCTTGCTTGGGCTTAGTGGGCTATATCCACGTAAGTCCATGTGCCAATCATGATCCCTCTAGAAAATGAGATGTGACTAGAAGACCTTAAGAGTCGAGTATAAAAGCCCTAATTCAGGATTTTAAAAAACCATAGTCGACCCTACAAGCATAACAACGGCCAGATCTAATTCAAAATTATGTCTAACGACTCCAAACATCTTTGAGACTATAAAAGGTTGCCCTCAACTCATTTTGGAGCAAGAAAAGAAGAACATTACATTTGAAAACCCTAGAAAGAGAACATTTACATCTTCATAGCTCTCTAGACTTCATTTTAGTCTTCCATCGAGCATTCAAAAGCCATAAAGGCTCACTCACTGACTTAAAAATCCTCGAGTTGATATTTATGAAATCATTTCTTCTCTTTGAACACCTAAGCTTAAATCTTTAGCAATCAGCCTTTGTGAGGTAAACCTTTGTTATTTCTCCTTTGTACACACATTTGTAAAGGCTCTAACTTAACCTTGAAAAGTTAATGTGAGGGTTATCGCTTGATCTCATTAAGAAGCAAGTGTAAGGGTTATCGCTTAATCCCATTAAAAAGTAAGTGTAAAGGTTATCACTTGATCCCATTAAAAAGCAAGAATCCTTTTAGTGGATTAGAAATTCCTTGGTGAGCCAAGGGAATGGATGTAGGCTTTTGAGAATGTCGACCCACTTCATAAAACCTTGTGTTTTGATTTACTTTTATGCTATACAATTTATTATTGATATTTGCTTTAAAGAAAAATCACTTAATTGGCTTTTGACAAAAGAAGAAAATTTGTTTTCTAAAAAAGGGTTATTTTTAATTAAGCTTGCAAAGGAAACTTTTAAAAAACCAATTCACTCCCATTTGGTATTTATTGCATTGAGCTTACTACACTAACAATTGGTATCAGAGTAGAAACTCAATTTTACAAGTCTAATAGCCTTGAGTGATTTGTTGTAGTAGCTCAAATCATCAATAATGGAGGTTACAACAACCGTGCTTGGTCAAAGACAATCAAGCTAAAAGCCTCTTTTCTTTGTAGGTATAAACAATTTTTATTGACAAAAGTGTATGAAAATGTTTATACATTCTATGGACTTAAAGGTTTGGAATGTAATATTAGAAGGTCTTTAGGTACCTTATAAGAAAGTAGATAGTAGAATAGTGATTAAGACTAGACATGAATGGAATGAAAAAGGAAAGAAAATTTGTTCAAATCATTTGCACAGCATACAACACTCTACTTTGCTCCCTAGGTGTTAGTGAATTTAATAAGGTCTCAATGTGTGGAAATGCCAAACAAATTTGGGATATTTTAGAGACCACTTATGATGCAAGAGCATCTAGAATTCTATTTTATTTAATTTAGTTTTTTTTTTAATTTTAGTTGATTTAGGATTTTATTTTCTTTATTCTATTTAGATTGGGATTCTTTTCTTATTTTTATTAAGATTTTTAGAATTTTTAAGGATTATTATTTGATTAGGCTAGTCATGTTCTATTTAGGAATAAAACACCTATTTTATTTAAATCTGTTGTTAAGTACTCTAATTGTGCTAGACAACCTGAAGTAGAGTTTTATTAGGACGTGGGTCTATAATACTATAAATAGGACTCTTAGGCTTTGTTATGAGACATTGAAGTTGAGAAATAAAAAAAATACTTTCTTTAATAAACAAGATTGCTTTTTTTTCTCTAGACTCATTTCAAAACAGTAAGAGATTTTAGTATTTTTGGTTTGGCTAACCAAAGTGGGATTTAGGCCATTATTCACCTTAGTGGGATTTCTAATCTTAGCAAGATTGGTGATTCACCTTAGTGGGGTTTCTAACCTTACCACCATTGGTGTCTTTCGCAACGCCTAGGTGTCTTCACAATGCCCCGATGTCAGTTTGGTGTCAAAGTGTGACAATTATTATTTGCTACATAGTTTGGGTTCTTGTCGTTGTCAGGTTTTTTATTCTCCTTGTTTGAGTTATTATATTTCTTTTATTATTTTATAGTTATATCATAATCTCTTTCTATATCACCATGTCATCGCCATAACTTTATTGCCATATTTGTCATTCCTCATTTTAGCCAACAAAATGCCACCAAGAGGCCAAAATCGTCAAACAAATGATCATGAGATTGAAATTGAAGAATTACATTGTCAAGTTCAAGAATTACAAGAGCAACTTGCAAGACGTAATTTTACTCAAATTAACCACAGTAGCTCAAGTGATAAAGAGGATTATATGGATTAGGAAAAGTTAAAGCCAGTTTATAATGAATATGGTGAGGAGATAAAGGAAATTGATATTCATCATACACAAGTTGAGTTTGTGGTGGTACAAAGACAAGCTAAGAAGTTGTTGGAGAAAAGTCTTGCATGTGAAAGTAAAAGTCCTTGTGCTTGCCCAGCTTTGTTAATGAAAGATGATTTATGGAGGATTTGTGTGGATAGCCATGACATAAACAAGATTACAATCAAGTATCATTTTCCTACTCTTCAATTGGATAAGATGCTTGATCAACTAGTTGGTTCCAAGGTGTTTTCAAAGATCGATTTAAATAGTGGATATCACCAAATTTGAATACGACCTAGAGATGAATGGAAATCAACCTTCAAAGCACCAGATGAATTATTCAAATGGTTGGTGTGGACCATGACAATATATAGATCCAAACATCTACAAGAAGTATGTCAAGGCCTATTTGTCAGAGTCAAGTCTTTTTCAAACCCGAGGAGAATGATGCAGAAACATCTAGAATTCTTTTTTATTTAATTTAGTTTTTTCTAATTTTAGTTGATTTGGGATTTTATTTCTTTATTCTATTTATATTGAGATTCTTTTCTTATTTTATTAGGATTTTTTAAGGATTATTATTTGATTAGGCTAGTCATGTTCTATTTAAGAATAGAACATCTATTTTATTTAAATCTCTTGTTAACTACTTTAATTATACTAGATAATCTGAAATAGAGTTTTATTAGGACATGGGCCTATAATCCTATAAATAGGACCTTTAGGCTTAGCTATGAGACATTGAAGTTGAGAATTAAAAAAGAATATTTTCTTTAATATATAGGAATGCTTATTTTCTCTATACTCATTTCAAAAGAATACAAGATTTTAGTGTCTTTGGTTTTGCCAACCAAAGTGGGATTTTGACCATTATTCACCTTAGTAGGGTTTATAACCTTGTTAAGATCGGTGATTCACCTTAGTAAGATTTCTAAACTCGCCACGATTAGTGTCTTTCACAACGCCTGGCATCAACTTATGAAGTGACTAACCAAGTTAAGGAATCCAAGATTGGATTGCTTACTCATGACTATGAGCTCTTTAGGATGAGAGAAAATGAGTCCATCAATGAGATGCTTGAGAGATTTACTAATATTGTTGGGGGTGTGAAGGCTTTAGGGAAAGACTTGTCATGACCCAAATTCCGGGCCATGACCGGCACATGGGCTCAATGGACGTAATCCACTAAGCCCAAGCAAGCCTATTAATCTGACATATTTATCATTCCATCATAAGCTGCTAAGTCACATTTCATAACTTAGAATCAAAATACTACTACAGATTGCCAATCTCATACTGGCATAACAAACAAGTGTATATACATTGTCTACAACATGTATCTTAACAATTGACATTAGGTTCGTCTATACACAACAAAATAATACTCGACTTCTAGCGAAGGGACTCAGACGAATGTACAGTTTCTGAATGCCGAGACACCTACCAAAAGATAAATACAAGTTTACAAGGACACCTCGTCCTAGTTACCGACTACTTCGTGATCTGAAAACATGAAGTTGAAAACGATGAGTATAAACCCAGTGAGTGAACAAGAAAGGGAACAAGCATACCATAAGGAATGTTTAACGAAATCATGATGCATTCTTTTTCAAACAATGCAATTTGTTTTTGAACTTATGAAACCCCTCATGTAAATCCCACATGAGAAAAATCACTTATTGGAAGAAGTCCATGCTCAACAAAGGATTTGGAGAGTGAAAACTTTAATAGCACTCATGCGAATCAAGTCAATAAACGACGGGTCCTAGTTGTAGCAGAAAGGCATTCTCTCTGCAGCGTAGCATATTTCAAGTCTAACCCTGTTGAACAACCGTTTAGAATATCTGGTCTGTATGCCTTTTTGAATGACTATATATTTCCTAAACAAATATCAAGTGCAAACAATGATGAAATTTGTGAATGTATCAACCAGCATATGATGACGCTATACACTGTGGCCGGGATAAGGTTATTTTGAGCACTAATTAAATTAAACCTCCTTAGGTTGAAACTTTAATAGCACTCATGCAAATCAAGTCAATAAACGACGGGTCCTCGTTGTAGCAGAAAGGCATTCTCTCTGCAGCGTAGCTGCAGCGAGAATGAATTTTTGCTGCAGCGACACTTGATTTAAATTATCATCTAACCGAGAGTTTCTTGACTGGCCGAGGGTTTCTCACCAAATCTCATCATATTAAGCTTAATTCACTTATTCCTTAATGTTGGAAATCCATGCTCAAATATGGTAGCAAAGAAGTGGAAAATAAGGCAACAATTGATCAAAATGAGGTGAAAAACAGAAGGTTTTTCGCTGCAGCAAGATTTTGGTCATAAAACAGAAAGTTTTTCGCTGTAGCGAGATTCATTCTCGCTGCAGCGAGAAGCTACTGTACCTTCCTCGCTGCAGTAAAAATGGATTCTAGCTGCAGCAAGTTTTCGACCAGCCTACCCTTTCAAAACCCGAGAGTTTCTCGTTGCAGCGAGAATGAATCTCACTGCAGCGAGAATCAGAACATCAAGAAAAAGGTTTCTTTTTCCCTTAAAACAAAGCCATCCTGCTAAATAACAAAAACAACATGTAACACATGCAAACTCCCAAATTTCAACAAATCAAATGCTCACATTTTTGCATTTACAACCATATACCATATATGTATATAAATATATATATATATATCAACCATCATATACACCCTCCCATCATCGTAATCTCATATGCAATGGCTTATGCGCACTCCCACTCGCACATAGCCGAGTCAGCAACAGGTTATGTGCACTTCTACTCGCACATAGCCAGGTCCACATCAACATACAAAGAAGCGCCCAATGCATATCATGCATACTATCATATTTTGATAACACATAGCACATTGTATAGCACATTTCCATAATATAAAATCACTTCATCAAAGGCTTGTTCCCAAGGCACATTTTCAAAGTCAAGTTCGATAAAATCATTCACATTCCCCAAAACAAGTTTGAAATGCAAGTCCACTCACCGATATATTATTGAGCCTTTAGTTGACTCTAATTCCCCTAATGATCCAATTGGAAGGATGGGACTTCATTAGAACCTAGGATCACATTAGCATAAGCAATAGGTCAATTCACACACTATGAACCCTAAAAGCTATCTCTTAGCTAGCTTTCAATTGCCACATTAAATGGCTATCTATGTTCACTATCTTAATCACTAAAAAAGTAATGAACATACTCAACAATAAAACAGCTCATAATCCCAATTACTAGCCATTATTCACAGCTAAAAATCAAGCTTAGTTCATCACTTACCCTAGGGCTCCTTTGTAGTCGAATTCTCTTCCAATAGCTTCTAAATCAATGGGGTAATTCTCTTTTTCTCTCTCTAGAATGCCCAACTAGTGAGAGAAAGTATAGAAATAAGATTTATCAAGGGTTTTGAAGTGAGAGATTGAAAGAATACAAGGGTTATAGTCAAAAGCACTCAAAAGTATGAAAACTAGAGCTAGAGAGAAAAAATTATGCAAGCTCCGTATCAAACTTCCATGGACGTTGTAAGGAAATGTGAGAGGGAAGAAGGAGAAGAAGACAAGCTGCTGGAAATTCAAGAAGCTGCTAGAAATTCAAGATATTTTATAGCTAAACTTATCCATTCCACTTAAATTACTAAATTACCTTTTCACAATTTAGCTTATTCTCCTGCAATCTTTTATGCAATCTTTTTGCTCTTTTGACACTGAGACAAGGTCCATAATGGTCTAGACATGCTCAGGTTCATGAAAACTTAAAATTTTAACTCGAGGTGAAAAATGACCATTTTGCCCATTTTGTGAAAATCGTCAAAATTTTGGTTTTCTTTCCATTTTACCCCTAATTTCACGATCCATTTATGCCTTAGGCCTACTTAGACCATAATATTGTTTAAAAATCTTACTTTTATGGGCTTACTAAGGAAATGACGAAATTACCCTTGATCAGAGATATTGCGTATACTTCCCTTTACGAGTCTATAAAGGTCAAGGTCTCACAAGACTTTTCCAATGACCAACTTATAAAGAAAATCCTTTATAGCCTACTTAAACCTTGGAGACCTAAAGTAATGACTATAGAAGAAGCTAGAAACCTCAACAACTTCAAGCTAGAAGAGCTAGTAGGATCATTACTCACTTATGAGATGACATTGAAACATGAAAGTGAGTTAAAAGAGTTTAAGAGAGAGGATACTAAGAAAAAGGGAATAGCCCTTAAGTCCATGGTAGAAGAGGAAGAGAAAAGTACAAAGAGTGAAAATGAAAGCGATGAAGACATGGCTATGTTAGCTAGGAATTTTAATAGGTTCATGAAGCATAACTTTAGAAATAGAAGACCTAAAATGAAGGATGTGCCTAAGGAAGAGCATACAAGGGATCACTTGATATGCCATGATTGTAAAAAATATCGGCATCCCAAACATAAATGCCTTAACAAGAAGAAGGCAATGATAGCCACTCGAAGTGATTAGGATGATTCATAAGATGATGAGAACAATGAAATTACAAATCCTTATTTCATGGCACACAACAACTACAAGGAAGAGGGCCTAACAAGGAGGAAAATGGTATTTTGATAGTGGATGCTTGAGACACATAACTGGTTGCAAAGATTCATTTAAGGAGTTAATACCAAAGAAAGGAGGTAATGTAACTTTTGGTGATGACTCTAAAGGTCACGTTAAAGGTGTAAGTACAATTGGTAAGAACTCTTCTTCCAAAATAGAAAATGTTTTATTTGGTAATGCTCTCAAGCATAACTTGTTGATTGTGAGTCAACTATGTGATAAGGGTTGGAGTTATTTTTGAAGCATTAATATGCCATGTTATAGATGCTAAAACAAATAAAATTCTTTTTGTTGGTCATAAGCAAGCAAATACTTATGTTGTTTGTAACACCCCGTGACCTAAAACAGTGGTTGATACAACTTTAAGAACAAGATTAAGACCAATAGAGGTCAATTAAAATGTTTAGGAGTGAAGGAGGAATGGAATATTTTAGAATAAAATATTCTATACCTAATAAAATAATAATATTTATTGAAGTCGTCGTAATGAAGTCAAAAAGAGCGATGGAGCTAAATTGAGATAAATTAAAATATTTTGGGACCCCGAGAGCTAAATAGAAAATTTTGGAATTTAATAATATTTTATTAGTAAAATATTATAAAAATAATATCAAAATATTCCTATTGTGAGTGGTGGACAAACTCACATAATCTATGTGTTGAACTTAAGTAGGGGAGTTATAACATAATTTTGATGATTTGATGAATAAAATATTATTTATTGATTCTAAAATATTATTTTAATGAGTAAAATTTTAGTGATGTGAGTACTAATAATAGTACATGTGAGTTTGGAAGGAATGGAGGCATAAAGAATTAATTGGGATAATGATGATATGTGGGATAATGAAATGTGCATGTGGGATAATGAAATGTGCATGTGGATTCACTATTACATGCAAATTATTGCATGCAAAAAGGAGAAAGTTAGTGGGGAACATGTGGGACCCCCATCATGTGAAGTAAAAAGAAGAACGAGAATAAATCTTATTACATGTAATGAGATTGGTGCATTAGGTGGCCAAATGAGGAAAGAAAAATGCGAGATGCATGTGACTTGAATGGTTTAATGAATGACCAAATGAAATATGACTAGAGGAATAAGGTGGTGCACGGAATAAAGAATGAAGAAAGAAAGAATGAGGGAGTGAAGGTGGCAGATGAAGAAGATAAAAGAGGATAAATATTGGGCCAATGAACAAGGGAGAAAATTGGTGCATGAAAATTTAGTGGGAGATAAATTGGTCCAATGAGAAGTGAGGAATAAAATAAAGAAGAGAAAGGTGGGGAAAGGTTTGGAGAACATTGGCAAAAATGCACCTTTGAAAGAAAAGGAAGAGAATTGATTTTGAAAGCAAAAAGAAGGAAGAAAGGAGAAAGAAGGAAAGAGAAAAGAGAGAGAAGAATGAAGAAAAGCTAGAAGGAGATTCAATTTTGGAGAAGATTAGAGAAAAATCAAAAGATTTTCTCTCACATGCCATTGTTGAAGCTTGAAGGAGAAATTGGTGGTTCGGCTTAGTGATTCCAAGGTAAGGAAGGTAGAAGCTGCCATTTTGTTTGAATGCATGCCTTGTGAACCAATTGTAATGTGAAATTATGCTTGTGGTAGCAAGAATCTTCAAGGATTCAAAGAACCGGGTGCATGCATGTGGGTTGATCTTAGAAGTACAGTGATTTTGAGTAAGACAAATGATGGGTAAGTGTTTTTAACCTTGAGATCATAAATGGAAAGGACAAATAAGATGTGTATTGATTGTTTGTGCTTGTGGCAGCAATGGTGATCGAGGGTGTGAGGAGATTGTGAGCTATATGTAGAATTCAAGATAAAAATTGGAAAGTAAGCATGCAATGTGGGTACCCTATATTATATTAGACTTGGTTGGTTGAGAGTTCAAAGATTGCATGTTAGATTATTGTGAATAATAAGGATGAAAAATGTGAAATTAGATTAAAGATTCATTAATTAAGGTGCTGCCCATATATGTGTACGATTAAGTATAAATACGGAAGTAGACATAATGGAGAGGCAGATTATTGTGAGGGATTCTTGAAAATAAAGAGAACTAAGAATATGGTATATAGAGCAGCAAATATGAGTTGAATTGTGGTGATGTTCACTAAGTATATTGAGTTTAATTTGCTGCTAAGAAGTGCATAAATGTGGAAGGTTTGCCGTGGTGGTGTATCGGAGGAGGTAACGGGTGATCGGCAAGTAGAATTAGCGAGAGGCACACTCGAATCAATGGCAAAGTAACATCCCGCTATTGTGAGGTGAGTAGGGAGTGTCTATTTCAAAGTTTCATAAACTATATAACGCTATACATATAATAAACGTTGCCGATTTTCTTTAAATGCATTTGTGGAAAAGCATGAGTTGGTAGAATGCTAGGCACTTGTGAATGCCATGTTTTTAGGAACGTTTTATATATATATATATATATTGTTGGGATGAGCCCTACAGCCAATTGGGATTGGTTGAGGCTTGATTCCAATCATGCAACAGTATCATTCATGTTGAATGATTAGAGGTTTTCTTTCATCAATAAGACATTAATTATAATGAGTTTTAAGTCTAATTGGATGAAGTCCATGAGATTAATATGTCTTGCAAGGAAACTATAATGGGTTACAGTTATGAGTTTCTTATGCATCAAAGCATAATCTCAAAATGTTCCTGGTCAATGTATCATTGAGATTGGACATCAATGATGCTTAGAGACTGGTATATTCTATGTTTCTTACTTTGGAAGTAAGCAATCGATCTCATAGATTGAAGTATAGCGATACTTGGAACTAGAATATAAGTGCTTGCCTAGGAGAGCAAGTTCACTGAACATGACCCGCCATGAAAAGTCCATTTGGTAATACACTCAAGTGTCTATGCAACACTTTTCATGTGTCAGTTGTGTAAATACTCCCTAGACTTGAGACGCCAGGTTGTTTTATGTGTGGAGTGCTATGCTTTAATTTCATCCCTATGGGTGCCTAACTAAAGATGCCAAAACAAGATGCTTTTGGGTATAGTATGAAGCATGTGAGGGCAAATGAGTGGTCAAGATAGGAATCATCACCTCAAGTGTTTTAAAGGACATATTCTATCAGTTCTTGGTTAACATTAGCTTATTGAAGTCTTTGGTCAAGGCAACATGGAGATTATGAAAAAGGTTTCATAACTCTCTATAAAGCTAATGCTATAATTGTAGGAACAAATATGGAGGTCAATAAGAGTAGACACTGTACCAAGCTCTTATCATCTCTTGGATATATGATGAGGGAATGAATTACACTGATAGACTGTACACTGAAAGGTTGTCAAAGAACCCTTTGACCCTCCCAACAATTGGGTGGCCATGATGCATTGCTAGATGCCAATCTAGGTCTATGGAATTGATTATAAACTAATTGATTGAAATTTATATTAATCAATTAAGTCATTAATCAACTCCATTGCCAACATGTTGGGAACCTAATGGGTCACACAAATGATTGCATTTGAATTAAATTGGGAGAGTGACAATTTAAGTTAGACTTAAATCACTTGCTAGGTAATTAATTTTATAAACTTAATTAAAAGAGTTTAATTAAGTTTTTGGCATAATTATAAATAGTTATAACTATAAGGCCTTGATTGCAAAATATAAAGGAAATTAATTTTGATTTTAATTTCCAAGGACTTAATTAAAAGAGTTTAACTATAATGATAATGTGTTATAATATTGAGGGCTTAATTGTAAAATTGAAGTTATTTTAACCTAACTATATAAGTCACATTTTAACTATTTTTCCTTATGAGAGTTTTTCACAATTGAAGAAAACGTAGTTTTTGTTAGAAAAAGAAAAACGTTTTCTTTCTTTGCCACCATTTCCTTTGTGTGAAAGAGAAAATTGCTTATGAAGCAATTTTCAAGAAAGGTTTGGCTAAGATTGTTAAAAAAAGAAGAAAAGGGCAATTGTTGTCCTCTTTGCTAGCACAAAGTATAGTTAAAAACTCATTCCTTTGTTGAAGGTTCAAGTGCAATCATGTGTACTACCATTGGAGGCCAAGCACTTAATTGGCTAGGGTTTTTACTCCTTGTGGTGCTTGCGGGATTGCTTCGGAAAGTGCCATCGTGATTATGAAATTACATGGCAAGGTAACTTTCTAAAAAATAATTTATTTTGTGCTTTTATGTGTTAAATATCACCAAGGTGATCCATGGATGGAGGCATGTTTTGTTGTTTAGTTATAAAGTTTTTAATTTTCTTTTCGCTGCGTATTTTGAGCATGCCATCCATAGCCAAACCCATCATATATAAGCTATATATGTAAAGGGTTTTAGAAATTAGGAAACAAGCTCTTTACCATGATTTATGTCAAAAAGTGCCTTACTTGTTTTTGTAATGTGCATTCATGAATAAGCTTTATGTTCACCATGCTTGAATTTAATATTTCCACCTCATGCAAAGGTTTTATATGATGCATTCTTACAAACGGATTGGTAACGTTACCGTTATTGGTATTTTGGAAATAGATTTAAAATAAGCTTTTGAAAACCCAAATTTAGTTATAAATGGTTTTGTCAAACTGGGAGATTCGAGAGTAAGTCGCATGTCACATTGGGATAGTGTGACCCTTGTGCACAGGTGAGCTCTAGCTAGAGAACCGTTGGGTCATCGACGGGCTGTTAGACGTGGCCAAGCCACGGTCTGTGATATATATATACATGGCAAGGCCACGGGATGATATACGTGGCTAGGCCACTAGTTGATATACATGGTTGCGACCACATGATTTCTCCAATGTCGGCCAACATCGTCGAGATTGCCATGGTTGTGGCAATCTAGCGGAAGGGGGCCTCCCAGATGTTATTACGTGGAAACGGGTCCATGGGTTGATTATTATGATTACCTACTCGATAGTGATATCTCTTTGGGTTTTCAAACATGTATTCTTTCGCATGGTGAGAATTACAAGTTTTTTCGCAACTCCTTTATTTATATGATGATTTTGTATTTAATTCCTCCAGGAGGAGATGATTTATGAGCTTGTGTATAAGCTTTGATAATGCTTGATTTTATGGGAGCATGCGTGCTTATGCTGGTTTGATTTGAGTGAAAGATGTTAAATGATTTCGATGGTAGAAATCTTTCACTTGCATTAGCTTTGATACATTAATTGAAATGATTACTTTGCATCAAAATTCTTGGGTTATATGTAAGGCACAAATGTTCCATTTGAGTTTAAATTGTTTTTATACATTCTTATGTTTTTAATATTCAAATTTTCTATCCCTGGCTTGTTTCTCATCTACGCCATGCTCATGGAGCCAATGATCACTGAGTCTTTGAGACTCACCCACCTTATCTTCCCTTTTTTATAGAAAAGTGATAAGCTCAAGTGTATTGCCTCAGCATATTTGACTCGCTGCGACATAGGTAATGGCATCTCTTAGACTTCCACTCCGAGTCGCTCCGTTGCATAGGAGTCTTGTTGTGTAAAACAGTTAGACTTATAAAAATTATTAGTTTATCGAAAATGTATTGCTAAAAACCTTGAGGTTGTGTAATGGATTCTAAGTGTGATGTTTGAATTTATCTTGAAGTTTACTAGAATTGGATATTGTTATCTAGTTGCTACATCTTAATTACAGCTTTTTATTTAGTTTAAGTAAACGATAGTATTATTACAAGTTGGCAGAATTTTTAATAATCGTCACAAGTGGAACTTTATAATAAAATTGAAGTTGATTCATTTATGCAGTAAAATGTTTGATTGGTTAACAAGTGTGAGACCTTGACCTTTATAAACTCGTAAAGGGAAGTATACGCGATATATCTGATCAGGGGTAATTTCGTCATTTCCTTAGTAAGCCCATAAAAGTAAGATTTTTAACAATATTATGGCCTAAGTAGGCCTAAGGCATAAATGGATGATGAAATTAGGGGTAAAATGAAAAGGAAACAAAAATTTTGATGATTTTCACAGTAGGGGCAAAATGGTCATTTTTCACATTGAGTTAAAATTTTAAGTTTTCATGAACCCGAGTATGTCTAGACCATTATGGACCTTGTCTCGGTGTCAAAGGAGTAAAAAGATTCCATAAAGGGTTGGAGGAGAGTAAGTTAATTGGTGGAGGGGCATTTTGGTAATTTAAGTGGAATAGATAAGATTGGCTATAAATACTTTCTTCCAGCAGCTTCTTCTCCCATTTTCCAGCAGCTTCTTCTTCTTCTTCCTTCTTCTTTTCTTTCATGTTGCTTCCAACCTCCATGGAAGCTTGACATAGAGCTTGCATTATTTTCTCTCTCTAGCTCTAGTTTTCATACCTTTGTGCCCTTTTGACTAGAACTCTTGTATTCTTCCACTCTCTCTCCTTAAAACCCTTGAAAAATCTTATTTCCATACTTTCTCTTACTAGTTGGGCATTCTAGAGAGAGAAAGATAGAATTACCCCATTTGTGTGGAAGCTATTAGGAGATAATTCAACTATAAAGGAACCCTAGGGTGAGTGATGAACCAAGCTTGATTTTTAGCTGTGAATAATGGCTAGTAATTTAGATTAAGAGTTGTTTTATTATTGAGGATGTTCATTCATTTTATAGTGATTTAGATAGTGAACATAGATAGCCATTTAAAGTGGCAATTGAAAGCTAGCTAAGAGATAGCTTTTAGGGTTTATAGTATGTGAATTGACCTATTGCTGATGCTAATATGATTCTAGGTTCTAGCGAAGCCCTATCATCCCAATTGGATCATTAGGGGAATTAGAGTCAGCTAAAGGCTCAACAATATACCGGTGAGTGGACTGCCTATCAAAACTATTTTGGGAATGTGATGTTTTGTACAAAGTGTTTGAATGATTTTATACAACTTTTCTTAAAAATGATTGCCTTGGGAACAAGCTCTTGAGAAATGGTTTATGTTATGACATGTGACTATTATTGATTCATGCACCACCACATTGTGTTGATATATATATATATGAATATATTGTTGTGTAATGACATTGACTAGGCTATGTGCGAGTAGGGAGTGCGCATAAGCAGAGGATGACCTGGTTATGTGCGAGTAGGGAGTGCACAAAACTCGATGATGACCCAGCCATGTGCGAGTAGGGAGTGCGCATGAGCTGGTGATGATGATGATGGGATGGTGTGCATGATGATGATGGGTATACATATACATATATACATATGCAAATATGTGTGTTATAGGAAATTAATGAGTAATGGTATATGGTTGTAATTCATGTGAAACTTGATATGTTAAACTGTGGAAAATTGTTATGCGTTTCATGTTGGTTTGGACATTTCAGTAGGGTGGTTTTCTTTGGGAAGAAGGGTAAATTTTTCATTAGTGCCCTATTTCTTGTTGCAGCGAGAATCATTTTCACTACAGCGAGAAACTCTCAGGTTTGGAGGGCTAGACTGGCTGGAAACTCGTTACAGCAAGAATGCATTTTCGTTGCAGCGAGAATGACACTGTAGCTTCTCGCTGCAGCGAAATTCATTCTCGCTGTAGCCAAAAACTTTCTGTTTCTGGGTTACAATTTCGTTACAGCAAAATTCATTCTCGCTGCAGCGAGAAACTTTTTGTTTTCAGGTTACAATTTCGCTGCAGCGAGATTGAATCTTGTTGTAGTGAAAAACTTTCTGTTTGTCTCCTATCTTGTCCAATTGCTGCCCTATTTTTCACTTCTTTTCTACCATATCTGAGCATGGACTTCCAACATTAAGGACTAAATGAGTTAAGTTTAAAATGAGGAGGTTTAGTGAGAAACCCTGGGCCAGTTGAGAAACCCTCATTCGACTAATAACTAAATCCCAACGTTGCTGCAGCGAGAATGCCTTTTGCTGCAACGAAGATTCGTTGTCATATTTGACTTGCTTGCGTATCATTGAAGCTTTCATTCTTCAAATGGTTCGTTATGTATGGGTTTATGATTTTCAAATGATTAATCATTTAAGGGCTTGATGAGGGGTTTTTAATATGAATGGAACTAAAGTGCATTATTTTAAAACTAGTGCATCATGATTTTAAATTCTCTCTTGTTGTTGCTTGTTCCCTTCCTTGTTCACTCACTGGGTTTATACTCACCATTTTCAACTTCATGTTTTCAGATCACGAGGCAGCCGATAATTAGGATGAGGTGTCCTTGTAGACTTGTATCCATCTTTTGGTAGGTGTCTCGGCATTCAGTAGCTGTACATTCATTCGTGTCCCTTCGCTAGAAGTCGAATGTTCTTTTGTTGTGTATTAACAAACTTAATGTAGATTATTAAGATACACGTTGTAGACAATGTATATATACTTGTTTGGTATGCCAGTATGAGGTGGCAAATGTTTAATTTTATTGTGATTCTAAGTTATGAAATATGACTTAGAAGTTTATGATGGAATGATGAACACGTCAGATTAATAGGTTTGCTTGGGCTTAGTGGACTACGTCCATTGGGCTCATACGCCGGTCATGGCCCAGAATTTGGGTCGTGACAACAAGAATCTCAACTAAGGCTTGTTTGGGATTTGACGGGTTCTCCCGCAAGTCTTGGACATCGGTAATGATAGGGAAGAGGGTTGTTACATTGTTTATTTGGATGACTTGTTTTCAAATAATATTTGTTTCATGACTAAAAAGAATGAGGACGCTTGGTTGTGGCGTAGGAAACTTTGGCATTCTAGTATGAACACACTTTCAAAACTATCATCCTTAAACCTAGTTGTAGAACTCTCCAAGTTAAAATTTGAAAATGACAAACTTTGTAATGCTTGTGCTAAAGGAAAACATAGGATAATTTCATTTAAACCTAAGAACGACATAACATTACAACTTCTTCACATTGATCTCTTTGGCCCAACTAGAACTACTAGTTTAGGTGGAAAGAGTTATGCATTAGTTATTATAGATGACTATATTAGGTTTACTTGGGTTTATTTTCCTACACATAAAGATGAAGTTTTAAAACTCTTTACATTAGTTTGTAAGAGAGTTAAGAATGAGAAAAGGTATATTATCTCAAATGTAGAAATGACCATGGCAAAGAGTTTGAAAATTTAGGCTTTGAGCGACTTTGTGATAGGAATGGTTATAATCATAACTTTTTAGCCCTTAGAACTCCATAACAAAAATAATGTAGTTGAAAGGATAAATAGAACCCTAGAAGAAATGGCTAAAACTATGTTGTGTGAAAACAATTTACCTAAGTATTTTTGGGCCGAAGCCATCAACACCTCATGTTACAAAACAAATACGTAATGATTATAGCAAAATTAAAAAGAACACCATATGAGCTTTATAAAGGCGAGAAATCTAATATTGCATATTTTCCTCCATTTGGTTGTAAATGTTAATGTGTTAAAAATGGAAAAGATAATCTAGGGAAATTTGATGCCAAAAGTGATGAGGGAATTTTTCTAGGATACTCTTTAAATTCTAAAGCATAGAGTATTCAACAAAAGAACTTTAGTTGTTGAAGAACTAATTCATGTATTATTTGATGATTTTAATATTTCTTCTAGAAAGGAAGATTATGATGATGATGTAGGTATCCTTCAAAAGCAAATTGAAGAAATTGATCTAAACAAATGAAGGATCCAAACACATTGAAGAGGTATCACAAAAGGAAGAGCAACAAATTGAACAACTTGTTGAAGAAAATGAGCCTAGTTAACCAATGGTAAAAAAAGAAGTTGATGAAAGTAAGATCATTGGTGATCTTACACAAGGGGTAAGAAAGAGAACAATAACCAAACATGTTTGTAAGTACGCTGCTTTCATTTCTCAAATTGAACCTAAAAACATTGATGATTCATTGAATGATGGACTTTAGATTTTAGCAATGCAAAAGGAATTGTATAAGACTTAGTACCTAGACCCAATGATTATCCCATTATAGGAACTAATTGGTATTTACATATAAGATGGATGAAATGACAATACCACTGGGAACAAAGCTAGATTATGATAAAATATATGCTCCCGTAGCTAGGTTAAAGGCCATTAGGATGTTACTTGCTTTTGCATGCAATATGAATTTCAAATTGCATCAAATGGATGACAAAAGTGCTTTCTTGAATGGGAAAATTAATGAAGAGGTATATGTAGAGCAACCACCAAGGTTTTGAAAGTTCAACCTTTCCTAACCATGTGTTTAAACTTAAAAAGGCTTTGTAAGGCCTAAGATAAGGTCTTAGAGCTTGGTATGAGACACTCTCTAAATTCTTAATAAATAAAGACTTTGAAAGAGGTAAGGTTGACAAGACTCCTTTCATTAAAAGAAAAGGCAAAGAGATTTTAGTAGTACAAGTATATTTTGATGATATAATCTTTGGTGCTACTAATGAATCTTTTTGTCAAGAATTTGATAAAGTAATGTAGGGAGAATTTAAAACAAGCATGATAGGTGAGTTAAACTATTTTTCAGGGTTGTAAATAAAGCAAAAAAAAGATGAGACATTCATCAATCAAGTAAAGTACACAAGAGATATGCTTAAGAAATTTGAAATGGAGGGAACAAGATCATACTCTACTCCGATGAGCACATCAATAAAACTTGATCAAGATGAAAAAGGTAAGCCTATCGACTCTAAACTTTATAAATCCGTTATAGGTTTCTTACTCTATCTTACCGCATGTTGATGTGATATTAGCTTTAGTGTAGGACTTTGTACTAGACTCCAATCATCTCTAATAGAGTCCCATGTAGGTGTGGTCAAGAGAATATTTAGATATCTTAATGACACACCTAACCTAGATATTTGGTATCCAAAGAATTCTTCATTTGACTTACATTCATACTTGGATGCCAAATTTGGTGGATGTAAAGTAGATAGAAAAAACACTTTTGATACTTGTCAATTCTTAGGTAAGATGCTATTATCATGGTTCTCTAAAGAGCAAATAGCACAATCCACCACCGAAGCCGAATATGTAACAACAGGTAGTTGTTGTGCCCAAATCCTTTGGATGAAACAACAATTGGAGGACTATAGAATTACAATGAAAAAGATCACTATCAAATGTAGCAACACTAGTGCTATTAATCTCACCAAAAATCCTGATCACCACTTTAGAACAAAGCACATTGAAATTAGACACCATTTTATTAGAGATCATATGCAAAAGGAAGATGTAGTTCTAGAATATGTAGGTACTCAAGACCAAATGGTGGATTTTTTACTCAACCATTAGATAAAGAGCTCTTTCATAAAATTAGAGGTGATCTAGGAGTTATGAACTTGCCTTGAATAACTCATTTGCTTATGTTGTTGATTTGTATAGTAGATTAATTAAACCTATATGCTTGATTGATAAATTCCTTTATTTTTTTGTTAACTATGTGAATATACTTGTATGCATGCATGTTAGTTTGTTATGGGATGACTTGCACAAATCTCACTCATGCATCTTATATCAAGTTCATCTTTAGCCTAGTTCATGATGTGTGTGTTCTTGTGGATACTTTATATTCTGTATGTTCACTTATGGATGCTTATGCACACATGAACTTGACAAGTGTAACGCCCACAATTTTTGCTTATAAATATATATATATATATATATATCTATGTGTGGCATTCTTGGATGAAAGTATATATATATATTGCTCTTTGTTTATAGAATAGAAATATAAGTTATTGCTTTAGATTGATGGTTAGAAATCCTTGATCTTAATGCTTATCTATATTTGATGATTTTCGTTAACCATTGTCTCTTAAGTTTAAGTGCATAAAGCTTGGAGTTCTATTCCTTTTGGACATAATGAAAAAGGGAGAAGATTTATGAGCACATTGAAATGCCTTTGTACTATTCAAAGCTAAAACTTTTATTTTGAAAACATCATGCATATGTTGAGGGGGAGAGTATATTTTTCATATCATTTTGGTTACCTTACTCACTTGAACTTAAATGTTTTCAAAACAATGGCTTAGAAACTAATAGAATTAAGGGGAGTTTTTAAGAGATTTCAAATGCAAATATGCTCATTATTTTGTCATATCAAAAAAGGGGAGAATCTTAGCATTGAGATATCTTATGTTTTGATTTGACAAAATTGCATGACATCTTAGCTTTAATGACAAGCATTTTAATTAAATCATATTTTTCAACCTCCTAAGGTCTTACAACATGTTTGAAAAGCAATGAATAATTAAAAAACATAACAAAGCTTCCAAGCAATGAGTCTTCAGCTAAGTAAATATAAAGCAAACATGCTTTGATTGATATTTGATCGTAGGGAAGAAGTAAGGAAGAAATAGTTGAAGTTAAGAGCCAAAAAGTCAAGGAATCTTGAAAACACAAGGAAATAGTCGAACCTAGAGATGCTTCAATTAATCCTACGGCAGAATGGTTGAAAAATAAGTGAAGAATTGTGAAGTACAAAAGGCATAGTCAACCTTATAGAAGCTATAGTTGACCTTGAGACAGAACGCAAGCACAATTTGAGATTTAAACAACCATAATGGACCCTGACAAGGTTATAGTCGACCTTAAGGCAGAACACTTGCAAGAATTAGTGATTTGAGAAGCCATAGTCAACCCTTAAGCACCTATAGTTGACTACACCCAGCCAGACTTTGAAAATCACTAGCTTTTAGAAGTGGATCGAGTAAAAAACCTCAAGAATCGAGTATAGAAGACCTAATTCAAGATTTTGAGGAACCATAGTCGACCTCAGGAGCATATTAGTAGACCCTATAAGCACAATAATGGCTAGATCTAATACAAACTTGTGTTTAATAGCTTTAAACATCCTTAAGACTATAAAATGCCGCCCTTGACTTTTGTTGAAACAAGAGAAAAACAACACTACATTTGAAAATCCTAGGGAGAGAGCTTCTACATCTTTATACCTCTTTAGACTTCATTTTAGTCTTCCAGCAAGCATTCAAAAGCCATAAAATCTCACTTACTCACTTGAAAATCCTTGAGTTGATATTTGTGAAACCATTTCTTCTCTTTGTACACTCAAGCTTAAACCTTGAGCACTCAACCTTTGTGAGGAAAATCTTTGCTATTAATCCCTTTTACACATATTTGTAAAGGTTCTAACTAAACCTTCAAAAGTTAGTGTAAGGGTTATTGCTTGATCCCGTTAAAAAGTCTATGTAAATATTATCGCTTGATCCCATTAAAAAGCAAGTGTAAGGGTTATTACTTGATCCCATTAAAAAGAAAGTGTAAGGGTTATCGGTGTAAGAGTTATCACTTGATCCTATTAAAAAGTAAGAATCCTTTTAGTGGATTGGAAATTCCTTAGGGAGCCAAGGGAGTGGATGTAGGCATTTGAGAAAGGCAAACCACTATAAAATCCTTATGTCTTGATTTACTTTTATACTTTGTGATTTATTGTTGTTATTTCCTTTCAAGAAAAATAACTTAATGGGTTTTGGATAGTAGAAGAAAATTTGTTTTTCAAAAAGGGGTTATTTTTCATTAAGCTTGCAAAGGAAATTTTTAAAATACCAATTCATCCCCTCTTGGTATTTATTGCATTGAGCTTACTACACTAACATCATATCTCCATGTCTCCCAGATGTTTCTTGACCTTACATAAATTTGATATGAAAGGCATTCTTGTTTAGCTTGGTTGTAATTCTTTAAGAGGGCTTGAATGGTGTGCTCATGTTGCTCACATTTTGTCACAACCCAACCTAGGCCATGACTGGTGCAAAGATTTAGCAAGCAAACCCACTTGATCCAAGCAAGCCTCAAAGACCAATACCAAAATAATATCCAATATTATAACCTGTGAGAATGCATCTCAACGTGTGTAGATTTTAAAAATGTGTAGAAACATATACTATCATACCAAGAGTATATATTCCATTTGATAAGGTATCAAGTTATCCAAACACATTTACATGTGTACAATTATCAAAATCAAGGGAACTTGCAAGTTCATTTCATATATATATATTCTATGCCGACGAATGGCCAAATATAAACATTTATGAATATGTGTTAAACAAAATATAAAGTTAAAAATGTTAGCTCAATAATAATATGAAAATATCCAAGAAAGGGGTGAATTGGATTTCTAAAAATTATTTTCCATAAATCAAATTTCCAATGAAGGCAAGCTATAAACAATTTTCATAAACTTGTTTTCTATCAAAGTATGTCAAAAGTAATTTGAAGAGTAAATTAAAGAATAAACAAGTTAAGAAAGAATTTTCAACTTTCTTCAAGGTAAAGTAAACTGCACAAGTATAAATAGTGAATAGTTAAGAGAAAATGAACAAAGAATTTATAAAGGTTTAGCCCTTCCTTGGTGCCTATGTCTTCTCGTTTAGCAAGCTAAGGAGTTTAATCCACTATTGAATAAATTTAATACAATGCCTTTGAAAGTGTCACGACCCAACCCAAGGGTTCATGACTGGCGCAAAGGTCTAATGGAAGAGTCCCACTCAAGCTAAGCAAGCCTCAAAAACAAATATACAAAAACAAATCATCAATTACCTCATCCATGGGACACATCACTGTGGAATCATATATGTATATAAATATGAACATGTATCAAATTTCAATCATTAGTCTGCACGATCTCGTGGTCAAGTGCATAAGCAAATACAAATCAAATATCAAGTGTAAGTCATCTTGTGGCAACAAAAGTATAACGTTTATTGCAATAGTCCAACATTTAGATAAACACATTCGGTAACCCAAACACCTATTTTTAGGTTGTAAATGTTCAAAAAGATCATTAAAATAAAAAATTTTACACGCTCAGCAAGCTAAGCTACAACTTTATCTTTTTATAAAAATTTGGGGTTTCACAAAAATATATTTTTGGCAAACCTATAGTAATATTTTTTTCCTTTGAAATCTAAGAACTTTATCCAATCAGCCTAGAATTTTTCTTCATCAATCTTGGAGCGAAAGACTATCCAAAATTCAAATTTGGCAATTTTAAATTTGGTTCACTAATGCTAAATTTCTTTTTTCTCTAGTAGCCCTAGAGCTTCTTTCTTCCACTTGAAGTAAAATCAAATCATCTTGGGCTATATATATTGAGGCCATTATCATGAGTTACAATAGGTATGATCTATTTAGAGTACATAGGTAGCTCATCATCAAGATTGACATGAACTTTTAGAGTTTTGTTAACTTTATTAGCTTTAAAATGATTATAGTTTTGAAATGAAAAAAATGATCAAAATTGCTTGAATGATGTTTTAACTTGTTTGAATAATCATGGAATGTGTTTGAATGATTTTCAAATTTGTAGTAATGGGTTTTGAACTTATAATTAAAATTACTTCAATGATCTTTGAACTTGTTTGAATGGTCTTTGAACTTATTTGAATGATTTGCAAAATTGCTTGAATGAGTTTTGAAATTGCTTGAATTAATTTTGAACTTGGTTGAATAGTTTTTAAACTTGTTTAAATAAGTTTTTTAAACCTCACTTGCATTTGCTTTTAAAATGTCCATGTATTTGGCATCAAATTAGGTTCGAAAAGAAGAATTTCTATATTTTAAGCTACAAGTATTGATACATTTGCCAAAATTATCGATACATTTTAAATAGAATGGTTCTAGCCAAAATCTATGGATAGATTGCAAAAACTATTGATAGATTTTGGAATCTATAGTGACTATTGGGAACAAAAATCAAAAGAAAAATGGCTAGTTCCTTTACCAAACCTTTTCCAATGGCTCTAAAGGAATTCTTTAACACATTCAGAAGGTAATAAGAGTGGAGAAAAATATCAAATAGTCAAGTATCAAATCCTATGAAGAAAAAAAGAAGAAACAAAAAGAAACCAAACTAGAGCAAGCAAATCATACTTTTCGAGTTAGCTTTTAAGCTATTCTTGAGCTTCAAATTCTTTGTACTTTCATTCCTATTAGCTTTAATAGCTTGAAAATGATTAAAGTTTTGACATGACAAAAATGATCAAAATTTTTTGTCTAAGTGATCCTTGAATGCTTTTGATGTGCTTTTATGTTTCCTTACGTCAATTAAAATTCCAACCGGGGTCCATTTCTTTTTGACACTTCAACCTAAAAGTGTAAACACCATTAACAAATATTATAAAAAGATTAAAATGCCCTTTTTTTCTTTATTAATACAAAAAATTATTATTATATTTTTTTGAGACAAAAAAAGAGCACCAATCTGTGCTCCCCAGCTCTTTAAGAAAGGAGCACAAGTTGGTGCTCTCGTATTTTTTTAAATTAATAAAAATTATATAATAGTAATTTTTAAAATTAATAAAAGGTAAAATTATCATTTTAATATTGCCACATCATCAAACTAACAGAAACACTAATGGTTGACAAATAACTGGACTTATGTGTCTAGCGGAAGATAGTTTTTTGGAGAGGACTGTCCATTTTGAAAACTAATGGACCCGTTTAGAATTTCAATTAAAACTTAGGGAAGTGGAGGTAGTTTACCCAAAATCTTTTATACACTTTAATCTCAATTTCAAGTGAGAGGAATTAACTGCTGGAAAAGGAAACACTGATTCTTGCAAGATGAAATACTTAGACAAGCTTTTGGAAGCTTATGAATCGATTCCCAATGGTTAAAAGGTCGATTCATACAAGTTAAAATTTCAAAACAAGTTACTAGAATTCCGAGAATCGACACCTCAGAGGCAAAAAGTCGATTCTTGTAAGTTTGGGTAGAAAAATAAGTACAAAGAATCAATTCCTGAAGAGGCAGATGTTGATTCTTGAAGCTCCAAAGAGACAAGAAGAATTTACATATGGAGAGGCAAGAATCGATTATCAGACAAGAAAAACTTATATCTCAAGAATGAAGAATTGATTCTCAAAAAATAGAAAGCTCTAAACCAAAGAGGAACTGATGTCTAACGAATGAAGAATCAATTCTTAGACTCAAAAAGTAGCTATTAGATATGAAAAAAAACCAAGAAAAGGGTAGTTTGTACATCAAGTCATCCCCACAGGCTATAAACTTTTTCCAAGTATAAAACGGATTTTTCCAACACATTTTGGGATAGAGAAGAGTAAAAAAAAAAAAAGATTATTTAGATCAAGGATCAAATGAAATGATGAAGGAGAGGAAAAATAGAGAAAAGCCAAGCAAGAGCAAGCCATTCATATTCTTCTAAAAAACTTGTGAGTTACCCTGTGTTTCAAATTCTTTGTGCTTTCACTCTCATCTTTTGTAATCATTCTTTAACTCTATCAAACTTTTCCTCCTTGTACTTACTAAGCAAAAGTCACCTTCTAAAGGTATTATTTGCTCTAAGATTGTAAGAGAAAGAGCTTATACCTCTACCTTTAAAAGGCAATGTTATAAAGGTTATGCTTGATCTTTGAAAAGGTTGAGGTTATGTCTAATGCTTGTAAGGTAGAAGGGTTATGCTTAAGCCTTTAAAAAGTAGTGAGGTTATGCTTGATCTTTGAAAAGGCAGGGGTTATGCTTAATCCATGAAAAATAGCCATTTTTAAAGGTTATGCTTAATCCATGAAAAGTAGTGGTTTGTAAAGGTTATGCTTGATCCTTTAAAAAGTAGTTTTCATAGTAGATTTCAAACTCCTTGGTGAGCCAAAAGAGAAGATGTAGGCACTTATAGAGAGGGCTGAACTGTCACGACCCAAATTTCGAGCCATGACCGACGCATGGGCCCAATGGACATAGCCCACTAAGCCCAAGCAAGCCTATCTATATGACCTGTTCATCATTCCATCAAAAGTTGCTAAAGTTATATTTCATAATTTCAATTCAGAATAATACTGATCATTTCCATCTCATAGTGGCATTAACAATCAAATATACACATATTGTCTACAACACATATCTTAATAGTTTACATCGAGTTTGTCTATACACAACAAAAGGAATACTCGACTTCCAGCAGAGAGACTCAAGTGAAAGTTCAGTTATTGAATGTCGAGATACCTACCAAGGAAATAAATCTACAAGGACACCTCGACCTAGTTATCGGCTACCTCCTGATCTGAAAACATGAAGTTGAAAATGGTGAGTATAAACCCAGTGAGTGAACAAGGAATGGAACAAGCAAACGATAAGGAAAGTTTAAAGAAATCATGATGCACTTATTTTCAAAAACAATGCAATTTAGTTTAGTTCTTATTAAAAACCCCTCATTAAACCGTTAATGATTTAATCACTTGACGATAAAGGATCCATGCACAATGAATGATTTGAAGAGTAAAAGCTTTAATAACATTCAAGCAAGTCAAGTGAAATGACGGGTCCTTGATGTAGCGGAAAGGCATTCTCGCTAACCTAGGGTTTCTCAACTGGTCGAGGGTTTCTTACTAAAGCCCTTCATTTCAAACTTAATTAAATAAATTCCTTAATGTTGAGAGTTCATGATCAACTAAAGTGCTAAAGAAATGGAAAATGGGGCGATAACCAAACAAGGTAGCAAGCAAAACAAAATGTTTCTTGCTGCAACGAGAACCAGGCTAGTGTAACCCCCAAAACTCGAGAGTTTTTTGCTACAGCGAGAAACAGACACCAACAAAAAGTTTTATTCTCTCAAGAAAAGGCCATTTTGCTGCAATGACAAAATCAACTTGAAAATACTTTGAAATTTCCAAGGTTCAACATGCAAGATTTCACATGCATTACAACCATATACCATATTCATGAACTTTCTATAACACACATATATGTATATATGTGTACATACATCATCATGCATACCATCCCGCCACACTTCGCTCATGTGCACTCTCTACTTGCAAATAGTTGGGTCATCATCAGCTCATGTGCACTCCCACACCGTACATGGCTGGGTCATCATCAGCTCATATGCAATCCTACACGCACATAGGTGGATCATCATTATCACACAAAAATGAACATCCAATGCATAATATACATATCAACATGATATAGGAGCACTTGGATTCATCCTTTTACACATTTCACAACATCAAAACATTTTATCGAGGGCTTGTTTCATGGCATACATTTTTAAAGAAAGGTTGGATAAAATCATTCAAATGTTTTGTCCAAATACATTTACATTTCCCAAAGAATTTTGAAATGCAAGTTTAATCACCAGTCTTTATTGATGTTTTGGTGGGCTCTAACTTCGACTAAGATTCCGAATGGAGGTGTGGGGTTTCGTTGGAACCTATCACACATAACAACATCAACATCAACTCAACTTGGCATTAATACTATTCCAAAGCTATTTTCTAAATTGAGTTCTACTAGTCATTCCTACTAGTTTCCAACTACCATTAAATGACTATTATTTGCACTACTCTAGTCACACTTAAAATGATTAAACAATCTCAACAATAAAACACTCACAAATCAAATTACTTGACATTATCAACAACTAAGAATATCAACTCAATTTCAACACTCACCTTGCTAGATTTGTAATTGGATTCCTCCTCAAGAATTCTCAAACTATTATAGAGAATCTTTCTTTCTCTCTCTAAAACACCTAGCTAGTGAGAGAAAGTATTGGTTTAAGACTTTGGAGGGTTTTTAAGGTGAAATAGTAAAAGAGCACAAAGGGCTTGTTAAAAGGTGCACAAAAGCAGGAAATTGAGACTAACTTGAGAGGGTTATGGAACCTTGAAAAGAACTCCCATGGAGGATGAAGAAATGTGAAAGGGAAGAAAGAAGAAGAAGAAGAAGCTGCTGGAAATGTGAGAAGAAGTTGCTGGAAGATGATATTTATAGCTCAAGCTTATCCAACTCCATTTAAATTACGAAAATGCCCTTAACAAGTTGACTTGTTCTCCACCAATCCTTGGTGCAATCTTTTTACTCTTTTGACACTGAAACAAGGTCCATAATAGTCTAGAAATACTCGAGTTCACGAAACTTAAAAATTTTGACTCGAGATGAAAAATGACCATTTTGCCCCTACCTTGGAAATCATCATTTTACCCTTATTTTCATCATTCATTTATGCCTTAGGCTTACTTAGGCCTTAATATTGTTTAAAAGCTTACTTTTGGGGGCTCACTAAGGAAATGACGAAATTACCCCTAGTTAGTGATATCACGTTTACACTTAGTTACGGGCCTATAGGGGTCGAGGTCTCACATGAACCTCTATAAGTGCTTTACATCTTTTCTCTCTTCTCATTACTCTGTAACTTATGCATTTTGTTCCCTAAAAACTTTTAGAAAATTGTTTACAGCTCTTTACACTTCACTACTCTTTACTTGTGCATTTCATGTTGTTGTGAAGAGATTTGAATATTTCTTGAAATCACCTTTGATTTACTTTGAAACATTTATGCCTCTTAACTTGATTTGAAGAGTTCACAAAAATTTGTACCTACTTTGTTTTATTCCTTAAATTATTCTTCAAGTTATTTTATACTTTAACATACTTGCCCATTTCACCTTCAAAAATTTTGAAAAAAAAATTTCAACTTGTTTAATCATTAATTTTGTTTCTAAATCATTTTTAATATGTTTTAAAGTAAAGACAAATTGAGAACTTATCTTCAACATTAAAAGTTTGATTTGTTGAAAAGAATTTTTTTGAAATCCAATTCAACCCCTCTCTTAGATATTTTCCTCATCCTTATTGACCTAGCATTCCTAACAATTCCTATTCTTTGTATACATTTTTGTACTCATCATACTCTTTCGGCATTTTACTTACTTCAAAAAAACCCATATTCTAGAGGTATCCTTGCTACTTAAAATTGTAAAAGAGAAAAGCTTATGCCTTAGCCTCCAAAAGGTAACGTTGAGAGGTTGTGCCATATTTTTGAAAAGGCATAAAGGTTTTAACTTAACCTTGAAAAGTTAAAGAGGTTATGCTTGATCCTTAAAAGGCATTATATTGGATTTATTCAATAGTGGATGAAACTCCTTAGCTTGCTAAAGGAGAGGACATATGCAACTATAGAGCAGGCTGAACCTAAATTCTTTGTTTCTGTTCTCTCTATTTCTTACTCCTTAAACTTGTGCATTTTACTTTGAAGATTTGAAAATTTCTTTACAACTTACTTATTCATTATTTTGTTTATCACATTATTTTTGACATGTTTTTAAAGTGAAAAACAAATTTGAGAAGCTTGTATTCAAGCTTGGCTTCATAAAAAAGTTGAACTTGTGGCAACTTGATTTGCAGTCAAATTTGATTTGTTTACAACTTGCTTATTCCTCTCTTACTCTTTACTCTTCACATTTGAGAATTCTACTTTACCTTGAAGAGTTTGCGAAATTTAGTTTTCATATTGTTTATTCATTAATTTATTTTTGGCACAATTTGATTGAAAAACACAAGTTGAGAAAATTGTTTTTAACTTGTCTTCATTGAGAAAGTTGTTACATTGCTTGCATTGGAAATTTAATTTAAGAAAAAGAATTTATAGAAATTGAATTCAACCCCCCTCTCTGGGATATTTCCGCATTATTATTAATCTAACATTTCTAACAAGTTTTGTGCCTATCAAGTTACAAAATTTATTCATAAAGCTTGACCTTCAATTATTTCTAAACATTGTCAAATGGGTAAACTATAAGTTCCAAATTTTACATCATGCAATTTTTAGGAAGTAAAAGGATAATTCAATTTATGAAATAAAATAAAATAAAATATTCAATTAGAAAAATAGAAAAAGTATGGAATGACACTTAATATTGTCGATCAACATTTTGTTTTTAAGAGATAAGGCTAGTCATAATTAGCTAAATTTCCCTTTAAAATTGGTTCACTCACTTCGTCAAATCTCAACCATCCATTCAACTCTACCTCCAATAGATAAAGCCAAATTCTGTTCCTCATTTCCAAACACTTGAGAAAACCTTCGCTTCTCCTTTTGTTAGTGTTCTCTTCCAGAAAAAGTAGTAGAACTCCCTATAGCGATTCAATGTTTTTAAAATAAAAAAGAGAGTTTTAGTTAAGACTCAATAGTATCCTTAGCTTGAATAAAAGTCAAGTTCCATATGAAGCCCAAAGATTTACCTTGAAGATCTAGTCCAAGAAAAAGCCATTCTTAGCTGTTTTCAATGCAGATTGATCTAAAGCTAATAACAATTCAAGATTTTAAGCTCAGATCCAAGCGAACTTATCTTGTTAAAATTCAAACTACCCTTATACAAGCATGATATCTTAAGATTTATACATTATAGCCTAACATATAGAAGTATTATGATATTAAGACCATTATAATGATGAAGTATGCCATATTGACCAAATGATTTATTTTTTTTTATTTTATACATCATGTAAAATTTAATTGTCATTAAGATTTTGGAAAATCACATAAGCATTTGCTATGTTGTTTTAGGGTTACTTTGTTACTTTCAATTGTTAGGTGAGTTTCAATTCAACCAAGACTCTTGACATGTAGAGAGTTTATATGCAATTAGGATGCTTACCATGCTCTACATAAATGCTCCTTTGCACTTCACACAATGATTTGGCATACGAAATTCAAGGGTGTTTATGTTATTTTGCCTCTCATATAAAACCTTAGTGTTATTAAGACTTTGTCATGAAGAATTTTACTCCAATTAAAAATTTAGAACTTTTACATGCCTCTATTTACTATCATGATTTAACAAATATCTTTACACGATTGCTTCATTTAATGATCCATAGACTAACAAAGGTTGCAAGTCTACATTTTAGGTGCATGTGTGATAGTATGGACATCAAATATACATAACTACATGAAAGAAGAGATGTGCTCTTTCATTTACATCTCTAATCAAGTTAATTAAAGGATAGGCGTGCATTTTCATTTACATCTCTAATCGAGTTGAGCTTAAGTGAAATAGTAAAGGCTAGTGTTATCTTAAGTGGAACAGGAAGCTTTGAATCCTTCCTTATTCAATAACCAAACCTTCGTACCATGTTATTTTATAATGACGAGATTTGAAGTCTTGATGCCTACTTAAGTCGTTCTCAGTTATGGGTGTGAAAACATAAGTGAATCAAAAATGGTTTTAACTTTTAAGCGACATAAACCTCGAGTTTAGTTAAAGTTTGCACTTACAAGAGCTTAATTGATACTTGTGCCGCTTACAATATATCTTTCTTTTATGCTTTAATGGCAATTTATAGATCTTTTATAAATTAATTTTTTATATATATTTAATATTTTGATCAGAGTTATATACTTATTGAATTTGATTAGTTTGCGTCTTTTAATAATTGAGCACTTACACAGTTCAAATTAGTTGCCTGTCTAATATAGCTTTGTTTTGAAGAATTTTCTAGAATTTTAAATATTTCACAAGATTTTTGGGTCACTGATTGGTGAAGAATTTAAGCTTAAAGTTAGACTATCCAACATATGGAAATTTGGTCTAGAATATATTAATTGTTTAATTCTTGGACTTATTAGGTGATAGCAATTTCAGCAACTTATCGGTCAAGAAGAATGTTCAATGTTGGATATAGATAAATCATTAAGGATTCAAGAAAGTCAATTTTATCTTCTCTTAAAATTGAATGAAATTTATTGCCAACTGTGGATGTGATATTTCTGTTGTTAATGGTACTTTTGGTTCCCTATAAGGAATTTAGGTTCTGTTTTTTGCTGATGTTTTTGTTTATAATCCTTTGTATTCACAAGAGCCTTCTGTTCCTACTCTCAGGGATTCCATCAAGGGTGTTCTCAAGATCCTAATTGGTACAGAATTCATAAACCATGGAATTCATGTCTTTTAGTTTCACTTCTTTGTTCCTTGTTAGCATGTTTGACCTTTATGGATTTCTAAGAGACTCTTTTTTGGTTGTTTACAGTGTGAGAAATCATTTTGTTTTGATCCATTGCAAATGTGGAAAAGCAATAGTTCAAATTCATCTATTACTTGTGCTTAGTAATTGAATGGTAAGTGATTGGAGGAGTTAGCCTCTTTATATGAAGTTTGCATCTAACTGCCCTTCTCTTTTGCTACTGTACATTGACCTTTTTGTTCATGTAACATACAAAAAGAAAAAGAGAAGAAAACAAAGAAAGAAAGAGGTGCAATTGAAAAAGTTAATGACATTTGTTTATGTAACATATAATTTTATTTAATGATTATATACGTTTACTTCCATATACTAAAACAAAAAAAAAAGAGTTTATGTGATGAAATGAAAAAGTTAATTTTATTTGTTCATGAAGTTAGATCTTTCTTGGTTGTGATGAAATAAGAAATATTGACTATGTGTATGTAACACCCCGTACCTTCGTATAGGAGTCAATAGGACCTTACCAACAAGACGAAGGGTCAATTAGTGTAAATTTAAGTGCCAAAATGTCGTGATGGGTGGAAGGAATATTTTGAAATAAAATATTTCACATGCGAGAAAATAATAATTAAATGATAATAAATTTTAATCGAGGATGACTTAGCGAGTTAAAAAGCGATTTAAAAGTAAACTGGGACAAAGTAAGACACTTTAGGGCCCGAGGAGACAAGTGGAGAATTTTGGAGTAAAATAATATTTTATTAATAAAATAATATTAAAATATTAATATTTTACGTACTGTTGAAATTAGTCATGAAGGAGGACTATATGGCTAATCTAAGTGGAGGAGTAGAAGTAAGAAAGAATTTCAAAGAAAAACAACATTAGTGGGGCCCACATGCCTTTATTAAATAAAGCAAGAGAGGCTAAGTATATATTTAAATATTATGATGACATCTTAGTGAAGTCTGGATTTGATATTTTATGTGTACAAGTTTAAAGGAAGAAAAATAGAAGGAAATTGAAATTTTAGAAATGTTTGAAGGGCCAAATTGTAAAGGATGAAAAGTTTAGGGTGTCAAATGGTAAGTAAGGAAAAATTTGAGGAGTTATGTGCAATTTCAACATTTGAAGTTAAATGGAATTTAACTAACCAAGGAAAATTAGCTTATGTGGGAGGATGGAATATGCATGTAACAAATACTATTACATGCAAAGATATGCATGCAAGGTTGTACTTGTAGTGGGGAACTTGTGGGACCCCCACCATGTGACAAACAAAAAGGCATAAGACAAAAGGAATAAGATAACACATGCATGTGGATTTTTAAGATAAAAGAATGCATGGAAAATTTATGCATCATGGACACTTGGCGATAATTAGACTAAAAGAAGAGAAAATATAGTTGCATGTAATGTCATTGGCCAAGGGGGAGGCCAAATGGAAATTAAGGTGGGAAAGTTGCATGAAAGACCATTGGGCACAAATAAGGTGGGAATTAAGTGAAAATAAATTAAAAATTGGATATGGATACTAAAAGAGGATTACTAACCAATGTGAGAGAAAGGAAATTGGTGCATGAAAACCTATTGGTTGGCAAGATGGCCAAATGAAAATAAAAGGCAAATGTGTGCATGCAATTTGATTGGTTAAATGGGTGGCCATATAAATACCAAGTTTCAAGGAGTAAAAGAAATGTGAATTGGCCTTGGTGAAGCTTGAGAGAATCGACCATTGAGAGAGGAAAAGAAAGAAGAAAGTGTTTTTGGAGAGCTCCACCCGAGAAGAAGAAAAGAGAAAGAAAGTAGAAAGAAAAAAGAGGAAAGTGGGGAAGGCTCGGGTTGTGAGGATTCAAGGAAACCGTGGGTTCCTTGCTCTTCATTGTTGAGTTTAGCATCTCATCACCCAAAAAGGAATCTTCAACATGCAATAGAGGAACTAATTTGTTGAGCTTGAGGAAAGAGGAAAGCTCCGTTCCAAAGTTTCAAGAGAAGTAAGGGTAAGCTTTGTGGTTTTGGTTTGATTATATTTTGATAATCGGTTGGTAACCATATGAAATGTATTGTGGCAGTAAAGAAAAGCTTGATTGGAGAGGATTTAGTAACATGCAAGCCATCAAACTCTTGGATGCATGATGGATTCAAAGTGAAAAAGAAAAGATAAGCATGGTATTGTGTTTTAAGGCCTCTGGTTGGTAAAATTGTTCAAAATATAATTTGTGAATAATGTTGGCAGCTTGGTGATTGAAACTTGGAAGAATATTTGAGTGCATGTGTGAGACCTTGACCTCTATAGGCTCGTAACTAGGCATAGATGCAATAACACGAGCTGGGGGTAGTTTCGTCATTTCCTTAGTAAGCCCCTAAAAGTAAGTTTTAAACAATATTAAGGCCTAAGTAGGCCTAAGGCATAAATGAATGATTAAAATAAGGGCAAAATGATGAAGGAAATAAAAATGATGATGATTTCCACGATAGGGGCAAAATGGTCATTTTTTATCTCAAGTCAAAATTTTTAAGTTTTCATGAACCCAAGCATTTCTAGACCATTGTGGACTTTGTTTCAGTGTCAAAAGAGTAAAAAGATTGCATAAAGGATTGAAATAGAACAAGCTAACTTGTTGAGGGCATTTTGGTAATTTAAGTTGAGTGGATAAGCTTGAGTTATAAATATCATCTTCCAGCAGCTTCTTCTCTCATTTTTCAGCAACTTCTTCTTCTTCTTCCTTCTTCTTTTTCACGTTTCTTTCATCCTCCATGGAAGCTTGATATGAAACCTCCATAACCTCTCTCAAAATAGCTTTAATTTTCAAGCTTTTGTGCATTTTTGCATAGAACCCTTGTGCTTTTTCACTTTCTCACTTTAAAACCCTTGATAAGTGTTACTTCCATACTTTCTCTCACTAGCTAGACATTTTAGAGAGAGAGAAAGAGGGAGCTTCAATAAGAGGCTTAAAGTTTTTGGAAAGAATTTCAATTTCAAAGCTACCAAGGTGAGTAGTAAATTAGAGTTGAATTTTAAGTGTTGAGAAGGGCTAGAGATTAGACTTGTGAATATTTTGTAGTTGAGGTTGTTCATTCAATTTAGTCTGATTAGAATAGTGAAAATAGCTAGCCAATTAGATGGCAATTGGAAGCTAGTTAAGAGATAGCTTTTAGAATTTATAAGTATTGGAATGGATTTAATTGTGATCCTAATGTGATGGTTAGGTTTCAACGAAGCCCCACCATCCCATTTGGACCATTAAGGAAGTTAGAGTCGACTAAAGGTTCAACAAAATACCGGTGAGTGAACTTGCATTTCAAAATTGTTTTGGGAATGTGAATGTATTTGCACAAAACCTTTGAATGATTTATCCAACTTTTCTTAAAAACGGGTGCCCTGGGAACAATCCCTTGATAAATTGTCTCTATGTTGTGACTTGTGGCTGTTATGGATTCATGTACTATTACATTGTGTTGGTATATATATATATATATATATATTGTGCATGGATGGTTGATATTATGTGATAATGATAACCGTGCGTGTGCATGATGTGGGGGGATGCACATGTTGGTGATAATAGTGGTGAGGGAGTTGGATGATGAAAGTGCCCGTGTGCACAATGTGGGGGAATGCACAGATGCATTAATTGTGCACGATGTGGGGGGATGCACATGATGACCCCGATTATGTGCACGATGTGAGGGGATGCACATGAGCTGGGTGAGACGATGGTGGTATTGGTGTTTTTCTATGTATATATGTATATATATATGTTATGAAATAAAAGTTCATGAATATGGTATATGATTGTAATGCATATGAAAATTTGGCATGCTGAACTTTGGGAATTTTTAAGTGCTTCATGTTGATTTTGTCATTTTAATAGGATGGCCTTTTTCTTGAGAGAATGGAAACTTTTCTTTGGTGCCCTGTTTCTCGTTGCAGCTAGAAACTCTCGGGTTTGAGGGGTCTACCTGACCGGGTTCTCAATCTCGCTGCAGTGAGAAACATTCTGTTTTGGCCACTTGAATTTCGCTGAAACGAGAAAGAATCTCGCTGCAGCAAGAAACTTTTTATCCAGTATGCTATCTTACTGATCCTTGCCATATTTTTCCATTTCATCTACACCATAGTTGATCATGGATTCCCAACATTTAGGGGTTTATTTAATTAAGTTTAAAATGAGGAATTCTAGAGAAAAACCCTCGTCTAGCTAATAACTTGAGCCAAATTTCGCTGCAGAGAGGACCCGTCGTTTCATATGACTAGCTTGTATATGATTGAAGCTTTGTTATGTATGGAATCATTACTATCAAGTGATTAATCATTTAAGGGTTTAACGAGGGGTTTTAATAAGAATGAAACTAAATTGCATTGTTTTGAAAATAAATGCATCATGATTTCTTTAAACTTTCCCTTTTGTTTGCTTGTTCCCTTCTTATGTTCACTCACTGGGTTTATACTCACTGTTTTCAACTTCATGCTTTTAGATCAAGAGGCAGTCGATAACTAGGTTGAGGTGCCCTCGTAGATTCATCTCTTTGGTAGGTATCTTAGCATTCAATAGTTGTACGTCGCCCAAGTCTCTCCACTAGAAGTCAAGTACTTTTTTATTTTATATAGACAAACCATTGTAAATTATTAAAAATATATGCTTAGACAATATATGTACACTTTGATTGGTATGCCACCATGTGTTGGCAATGCTTAGTATTATTTTGATTCAAACTTATGAAATGTTACTTAGCAACTTTGATGGAATGATGAACAGGTCATATTAATAGGCTTGCTTGAGCTTAGTGGACTACGTCCATTAGGCCCATGAGCAGGTCATGGCTCGAAATTTGGGTCGTGACAGCATGAGAGGCTCAAGCAACCTCAAGGGTAAAAATGAACAATGCTTTAAGTATAGTTGGAACATTTTGAGAAAATGGCTACTGTTTTGTTGATTGAAAACTTGAAAGACACATTGTGAGGAATGATGATTGTTTTGAAAGATCTAAAATATGCATGAGATAGTTAGGAATGTTAAGGTTGCTTGTTATGTTAATTGAAAGAAATAAAGATGAACAATGTGGATGGAGGGTTGGGAAATAAAGCATTGAAAGTTAAATAGACAATTATGCATGTAAGCTGGGAAATAATTGAGCAAGATTGGAATGATTGTTGCTACCATATATAAGGTTAATGATATGAAAATATAAAATGGACTATGATTAATGTTGCTTGGAAAGGTTGAAATGGGCACTTCATGTCATAAATAAGTTGCTGGTACATGTAATATAGAGAATTGTGCATGTAAAGGATATGAATTCCTTTAGTAAAAATATGTCAATATGAATATGCAAACGTTAATTGAGAAAGAATGGTGATTTTAGCATAATTTGGGTTATTAAAATGATGATGGAATGGGATATAAAGACATAAAGCTAAGTGTGGGTAGCAAGTGTGGTATAAAATAAATTATAAAGTTGCTAAGTATCTTGGATTTAATTGCTACTAGGAAATTGACAAGTAAAGGATTGTTGCCATGCGTGTAAATTAAGAAGGATAACGGTTAAACGACGAGTGATATTGATCGATTAAGAACACAAAGAGTTAAATTGGCAAAGTAATATCCTGCAAAGAGGGATGAGTAGGGGGTTTCAATTTTAAAAGATTCTTACTATATCAAAAAATATCTATAGTATTATCTGATGCCTTGTGGAAAACATGAGTTGCTAGAAAATGATAAGTTATTTGAATACATGGTTTGTAATGATTTATACACAGCTTTTGTGGAAAGCATGAGCTGGTAGAAACCATAGGCAATTGTGGATGCAAATTGATTTGGAAGTTGTTTGTGTAGACTATATATAAATACACACATATATGTAAAGTGTTTTAGAAGCCGGGAAACAAGCCCTTTTGCAATGTTTTGCATCAAAATCATGCTTTGAATCTTTGTAAAGTGTGCATAGTTGATTGCATTTGATAAATGGCTTAAATTTGATTTCTTGTGAGCCGATTTTAATCCGACCTCTATGCAAATGTTTACACCATGCATTTTAAAGTGAAAAGCAATTTTGAAATGTTACCGAACCTTGTTTTCAAATGATTTAAGGAAAAACTCTTGGAAACCTTGATTTGGTTTTGAAAACAGTTCTGACAAACTAAGAGCACTGAGAGTAGGCTGAAGTCACATCGGGATAGTGTGACCCTTGTGCACAAGTGAGCTTTAGCTAGAGAACCTTTTGGGTCACCGACAGGCTGTTAGACGTGGCTAGGCCATGGTTTATGATTATACATGGCCAGGCCACAGGTTGTTATACGTGGCAAGGCCACGAATTGATATATGTGGTTACAACTACATGATTTCTCCAATGTCGGTCAACATCGTTGAGACTGCTATGGTTGTGGGAATTCGGTGGAGGGGGGCTTCCCAGATTGTTATTGCATGGAAGAAGATCCACGGGTTGATTATCTATGATTACCTACTCGAGAGCCTTGAGAGTTTTTAGACTCGTACTCTTTTGCATGGTGGAGAGATATTGTTTTTCCGCAGCTTCCCTATTTAATTGAAAGCTTTTAGTGCTTTATTTGTTGATCAAGAGTTGATATATGTGGTTGTAAACGATTATTTTTACATGCCACATATTTTGGAAACGTGCTTGTTTTTATACGGCTATTGGTATTTTTGATGGAAATAGATGATTTCAACGATCAAAATTTTATTTTACTACGCTTTGATTTCAACATTGTTTGCCAAGGAAAGTATTGCACTATGATTTTTAGAGCATCATTTTTACAAGGCACAAATACCTAACTTGTTCTTTAGTTTGATAAGGTTATCATTTTACACTATGATTTTATTCTTCAAATTCTCTTCTTTAAGCTTGTTTCTCATCTACGCCCTACTCACGGAGTCGATGATCATTGAGTTTGTGAGACTCACCCCCTTATATCTTTTTTTGCAGATAGTGATTAGCCTAGCTTCCATTTATCGGTACTTATTGTCTACTGTGGATAGGTAAAGGCATTGTTGGTCCCAAGTAAATGTGCTAGAGGGGGAGTGCATAGCACTTTTTGGCTCTTACTAAAATTCGCTCCAAATTAGCAGTAGATTAAAGATCAATTATGGGAAGTTAGATGCAAGATGAAGGAAAGATATAAGGAAGAATGAAATGAAAAGTATAACAGGGCAAACAATACACAAAGATTTATAGTGGTTCGGTCAAAGACCTATATCACTACCTTGGTTGTTCAACCAAGGATTTTTCAAAACAAATCACTATAAATGGTGGAATTCTAAAGCTCCCACCAAGCTTTTACAATGGCTTTTCACAAGCTCAGCCACAACCTTTAATAATGGTTTTTTCCAAGATCAACCAAAACTCAAACTAAGTTTTACTAGGATAAGTTAGAACCCATACAACCAATCAAGCAACCCAAGCTTAAATTAACCCTTTAGAGTGACTCGCTCACTCTAAGTATACAAGGAGAAAAGAAATAAGGATGTACCTATGATTACGAACCTGATCTGAATGGTACAAAGTGAAGTGCTTATCTCAATTACAAGGATAGAAGTGAAGTGTAGAGAGTTTTTGCTATTTTTGAGCTCTTTTTGATCTTTGAAGCACGAAATCTTGTTCTTAGCTATTGGGAAGGGTTTTTATACTTGAAGAAACAACTCTAATGGATGTTTGACAAATTCTAACTGTTGGAAATAGTTTAGAGTTGGTTTTAGCCGTTAATCTGTCTTTTAGCATTCAAATTTGAAGTTACAGACAGAAAACTCTTAGTTGACTAACATAGCTTCTTAGTCGATTAAGTCATTTCTGTCTTTGGATCCAGTCTCTAGTAGTGAACACTTAGTCGACTAACAAAACCTCTTAGTTGATTAAGTCAGTTCTGTTTCTAAACTTGGTTTTTGGCAGTAAGCACTTAGTCGACTAACAATTTCTCTTAGTCGATTAGGTCGTCTCTATCTCTGAACCGACTATCTTCATTCTTGAGTTTTAGTTGACTAACTCCCTTCTTTATCCAACTAAGAGGCTTCTGTTTTGTGACTCAACTTTAGCTTTTCATTCTTATAAGATTTGATATTTACCTTTTAGTGATCAATTTTGTCAAGCCCGACCTTATAAAGTACTTGCCATGTCCTTCATGTGATTGACAATATGCTTGCATACTTGGAAAGCCTCGAAAAATTGAATCATATTCACAGTCATTGAGGTATTTTAAGTATAATTGGAGTGTAGAAAGTGAAAGAAATTGATTTGGAGTTAAATTGGAGGTTTTAGACAATTACACCGAGAATAGTGCGAATTAGGTCGAATACCGTATTTAAACGGCTATTAAGACATTTTGCATCACATTTCGTGCATTCATATAGATTTATAGCGCCTGAAATAGTTTCTGATAAATTGACACAATTTATTGAAATTCGTGTCACGTATGATGTATAGGTGGTGAGCTCTCTAACAAGGGTAACGAGATTATGTCCGAAGACCGAAAATAGAAGTATATCGAACTCCTAGTACTGTGAGTAACCTTACTATCGTCTTAATTATCTAGAGTGGTTTTTATTCAATTTTGTGATTTTATGGAAAATGAGTTTAAATGGTAGATTTTTAGGTTTTATAAACAAAATGTGTTTAAATAAAATGATTTCATAAATGGTCTTGAAATTGAATGAAGGCTTTGAAAATAGAGTAATTGGAGACCATTTGATGTATTGTGAATTTATGGTTCTAATTGATTAGCTTATGACAATATTGGCATGAATGGCTGAATTGGTATTTGTGTTGAAATGTATAAACTGTTGTTTGCCTTGATAGGCTGGATAATGATAAAATTGCCATGTCATGCTGTTGAATTTTTATTGTATGGTGGGCTTAGCTTGCTACAGTGAGTTGGTTCTGTGGATCAGCCTATTAAAGGGGCACGGAACCTGGTCATATTCATACCTCAGTTTGAGAGGCGCAGATGGATAACTCCTGAGGTTAACACTTTAGAGTTCACTTCATGCCAAACCACCATGTGAGGGTGAACTCTGCCAACGCCAAGGAATGGCTATGTTTTCAAAATAAAAACATGATTTATGCATACATAACTTTTTAACAGCCTTGGCGGACTCGGTTTGGGATAGCCCTCGGCCAAGGTATCCCTGATGACTGAGTATGATAATGATTTTGGCACGAGCGAAAGTTTTAAGAAATTCATAAGCCATGTAAATTACTTGATTTATATGAATTGATTTTATTTGGTTGAAACAAGTTGAGAGGTGATGAATTTCAATATGTTAAACTGTTTTATCTGTCTCCATTTACTTGACTTTAGATGGTTTAGATGGTATCTGTTTACTCACTGGGATTTTATAATCTCACCACCCTCCATTGCAACCATTTCAGGCCTGAGGTAGCCTGTGGATAGCAGATATCGTCAAGGATTATAGTCAGCTTTACTACTCCAAAAATTGTAGGTTTACTGCCTATGTTCACTTTTGTTCCTTATGCCCCACGAGTCACTGTAAAGTAAATTTCATATCCCGATTATCTATATTATAGTGCGTATGAATTTATTTAGCTTTTACATTACAAAAATTATTTACCAATGACTCTATAAATATTATTTTACAAGAAATTAGAATATTTTATTGAATATTTTTATTTTATTCAAATAGTTGCAATATCATTTTTAATAAATGTTTTAGACACCTAAATTTTTTTAAAATCATGAAATATGTGTTTCCCACTCATCTACTACATTTTTTGTTGGGTTCAAAAAATTTTGAGGAAAAATGACGAAAATGCTCCTGTGAGGCGAAAATTATTTTTTCACGGTTTTGAAAGGGAAAAAGTTTAAAATTCTTTGAAAACGAGGTTTTGCAATGATTACTCACAAGGGAGATGAAAAAAAAATGGTACTAAAGCCTTGCGGGGTTCCGATTGGAACTCTGGGTAACGAATGTCTACCGGGACGTCGTGGCGGTTGTCACCGACTCTAGGGGAGTACCGGGTCATGACAAATTTATTAGTGGCATACATTTTTCATGCTGCACACTCAAGTAGCATAGTTAGACATAAATGAGTGAGAATGTTTTATTATCATAAAAAACTAATGGGGCCAACAATCTCTCTGTCACAGCCTAAATCCTAGGCCATGATCTGTGCATGGGCCCAATAGGCGTAGCCTACAAGGCCCAAGTAAGCCTTTGTATGAAAACTTGTTTATTAGACCATCTGTCCCTCATTTACCTCTAAAGTTCTTAATTCATAATTTTCAAAAATAATTTCTTCTCAAGAATACATCACGACAACCGAACATATACCATTCACAAAATAGTATTGCCATTTGCCAACTTGTGGCGACATTATCATGCTAACCAAACAAATATTGTTTACAACAAATCTCACGAATTACGTTTAAATAACCATATACGCATAGAAAAGACCTTGACTATCAGCGGAGTGACTCTGGTGTGGATACTAGCATGGAATGTCCTGGTAAACCTACCACAAGATGAATAGGAAGAAGCACCTCTACCTAGGATTCAACTACCTTCGATCCTGAAAACTAAAACATGAAGTTGAAAAGAATGAGTATAAACTTAGTGAGTAAACATAGGAAGGGAACAAGCAAACGATACGAAATGTTTTCAAAAACATGATGCACTCGTTTTAAAACCATGCAATTTGTATACCAGAAACAACTCGATACCATGTTGACGTTTAACTTGTTTTAAAACACTTAGGAAATTCAACTTTCAATAATGAATGCAATCACATTTCATTTTCAAAACATCCTTACTCTACAGGGCAGGTACACAGGCATGTAAGAATTCATGTATATATTTTGTGTATATATATATATATATATATATTTTTTCAAACATTCATCAAATATATCAAGATTATTCCTAAACTAGTCAACATGGCTCAACGCATACAATCACCATCCTTAACTCAGCTCATGTGCACTCCCACACCACACATAACCGATATCCTCATGTGCACTCCCACACTGCACATGGCATATATCCTCATGTGTACTCTCGCACCACCTCACCACCGGCATGTGCACTCCCACACTGCAGACTACTGGCACCGTCATGTGCACTCCCACACCACACACACACGGTTATAATTATCATTCAACATTACATTTCCATGCATGGCACACATAACAACATGTAACAAAAATCTTTGCATAAAATACATCACATGCCACAATTCAATTGGCAATTCAACATAATATTTCAAATATGTAATTCATCACATTTACGTTTAAGAACATAGAAGTATCACTTGTGAAAAGCTTGTTCCCGTGCATAAGTTTTAAAAGAGTCAACCAAGGATATTCTAGCACTTCATTCAACACATATGCATTTGTTCAAAACCTTTTAAATGTAAGTTTACTCACCTTGGTAATGCCACCTTACAAAATTAGCACCAATAAGGCTTTACTCCAAGTTAAGTCTTGAAGTACCATTAAAACCTATATTTGCTAATAAACAATAATAGCTTTAAATATATCATAAATTTGAACTCAATAATTCTAATAAACACACACTAGATAAACTACATTCTAGCCTAATATTTAACCTAGAATTCTAATCTAATTCACAACCCACTATTCCAATTTAAAGATTCTTTACCTTGGTGAGCTTTGAAGCATAAGGACCAACAAAAACATAATATTTTCAAGAAAAAGAATTTGAAGAAATTAGAAAATAAAATCTGAAAATATAACCCATAAATTCTAAAATTCAAGAGTTGAAAAGATGTACCTTTTGGCTTTAAAAATCAAAGATCTAAGCTGAAAATTCAAGTGTTGGTGAAGGTGTACTAGAAATAGAAAATGAAGGAAAGAAAAAGAGATTTTTCTTTCTTTCTCCTAGGGTTTGATTGTGCTGAAAGATGGGGTTAAAAGCTGTGGGTTTGGTGCACAAGAAGGTAAAAGAAGGAAGAAGTAAGAAAAGAACAGAATGGAAAAGAAAACAAGGAAAAGAAAATGAAAGAAAATTGATTTTTCATGGTGGAGAGAGAAAATGGTGTGGGAGCATGAAGGAGAAGAAGAAAATATCTTTTGGGTGGATAAGAATCAGTCATGGGAGAAGAAGATGAGAGTCAAAGCTTTCTTTGGAAGCTTTGACCAAACTAATGGCAAAATTACCATTTTACCCTCTAGGGTTTTTTTTCCCTTTTTAATTAAGTCCTCCCACAATCTTTTAATTCCAATTTCTTTCTATTTTTCTTCCTTTACATGTGTGCAAATAAAATATAAAGTTTGCACTTCAACGCGGTATCACCATAATATTTAAATATTTACTTACCCGTTTTAGCTCTATTTAAATAAGACACGCGGGCACTACTAATGTCATTTTTCTCCGAAATTTCCTTGTTCTTCTCCTCCCCCACTTAGGTTGACCATATACTCCCCCTTCATGACTAATTTAGACATCGAATAAAATATTAATATTTTACTATTATTTTATCAATAAAATATTATTTTATTCCAAAATTTTTCACTTGTCTCCTTGGTACCCAAAATATCTTATTATGCCCTGATTCACTTCCAAATCACTTTTCATCTCGCTAATTCGTCATTAATAAAATATTATTATTTAATTATTATTTTCTCGCATGCGGATTATTTTACTCTAGAATATTTCTTTCACCCGTCACCACTATTTGACTATTAAATTCACGTTAATTATCCCTTCGTCTAATCGATATGGTTGTTAACTACCATACGGGGGTATGGGGTATTATATTGCCCCTTTTTTTATGATGACAAAACATTCCTCAATCAAAAGCACAGTGTCTATTTATTTCTTTTTGTTTTGTACAAAATGAGGATTTTCTCCCCCTGAGTGAGTGCTCCCCCTTAGAGTATGCATGATTTTACTATTCATTTCAGTAGGTTTTTATTTCTTCTTAAACAAATGACATGTATACATACAAACATTTGACAGAATATCATCAATATTGTAACTAACTGTCTATCATCAGTTTATTGTTATCAAACCTTATCCATTCCAAAACTAAATGCCATTAACCATCCAACAAAAATATCAAAAAAGCATAATCAGCATCCATACTTGTTCACAACCAAATTCCATTCACAATTCAACAGAAATACCAAGGAGGATTTTAGTAAACTAAATAATGTAAATAGCTTATCAGCATCCAATTTTCAACACAATAACAAAAACAGCAAAGTCAAATTCAAGTGTTCAACTGTCAGCAAAACAAACATAGCCAGATTTAGATTCCTAAATTGCCCTTAGATCATTCCTACCTTCTATCTCCCCTAAGTTTTCTATCATAATTCTCCCTTTTTCTGTCATCATCAAACCAAGGGGAGTTTAATAAGTTTCTAAAGAAGCCGAAGGGGTAGACTCATCAGTACCAAAGTAGACATTAAGGGGTTCAGGTGATAGTCTTTTAGGTGAGGCTTCAGAGAAAGATTGGTCTAAAATTTAGAGTGGATCTTGAGCAGAAAAGATGGCTAAAGGTCTGGCTTTTTCAGCTATCTTGGAAGACTTCTTATCTTGAGGAATTTTGTCTTTTTTTCCATAGTCTTCCTTCCTTTACCAGGAGGTTTAGGTTTCTCTTGTGTTGGTGCAGCAGCTTTTCCTTTGTCTTTACCAAATTGGTCAGTCTGCCCTGTAATGTATATTGACTCAAGGAATGCTTTGACAGATGTTGGTTTTTGAGCTTTAGCCTTTGCTGCTTCTTTTTCTGCTTGTTCTTCTCTGACCATTTGATGGAAAATATCCATGATTGAAACTTCCTCAGAGTTAGGTGGAGATGGTTGTTCTGGCTGTGGTTCATCATGTGGTGGAAAAGTGTCATCAAAGGATCTAAGTAGGTCAGTGCTTTCATTGGATTTTTCATCATTTTCAAGCTCAAGAGTGGGAGATTTCCTTGGTTAAACTGATTCTGGTTCATGACCTTCAAGCTGGAAGGCAGAACTTTCAGTAGCTTTTCTACTGATGCTGGACTTCCTGTTGCATAAGTGTCTTCAGTTGTAAGACCAACAAGTGATTTTTCTTTTTCTTTCATCAAGTTTTCCAGCCCTTTCAACTTGTCCTCTATTTTCTAAATCTTTACTGACTGGTCAGTGAGTTTTCCATCTATTCTCATTAACAGATTCAAAATCATTTTATTTGAAATCTGAGAGGAAGCAGTTTCTATCTGAGTAAGAATAGAGTGTTCATCCCTTGGAGTAATCTTGGGGGTTTTGACAAACTTTTCTCCTTCCAGTTTGTACCCCATCTTTGGCAGACTTCCTAGGTAGATTACTTGGTCTCTGTTTTTCACTTGATCCAATTCATACCTAGAACTCCATGTCCCCTTTTTCTTCACTAGTGAGGTGATTATGTTCCCATAAGGCAGGTTTACTTTATCAATTTGATAGGCTCCTCTTATCCTTTCTATCATGAATCAGCCTAAGTTGAGTGGAGCAGCATTGAAGGCATGCTTCATCAGCCACATGTCTTGAAGACTTACGTAGCTAAAGCTACCACTTCTCCCATGAATATTTGCAGCAATAAAGTAATGCAAGATTCTAATTTGAGGGCTTTTGATGAAACTAGTATAACTTTTGGATGAATATCTTTCTTTCTTTCCTGTGAGTATCTCCCACAAAGATGAGGGATCATAATTTTAAGGAATTTCATAATTACTCTCTTCACATTCAATTTTGAGCAGATTTCCCAAATCTGCAGTAGTCACCACAAACTCTTTTCCATTTAAGAAGACATTTAGACTATCATTAATAAAATCCTCAGGTTTCTCAAGTTCATTCTCCTCTAAAGTTATGCTCGCATAAAATTCCTTTACAAGGCTAGTTGTCACAGCCTAGTTTTCGGGCCACGACCGTTGCATGGGCCCAATGGGCATAGCCCACTAAGCCCAAGCAAGCCTATTTATATGACCTGTTCATCATTCCATCAAAAGTTTCTAAAGTCACGTTTCATAATTCCAATTCAAAATAATGCTAACCATTGCCAACTCATAGTGGCATTACCAATCAAAATATGCATATATTGTCTAAAACATACATCTAAATAATTTACATCGGGTTTGTCTATACATAACAAAAGGGATACTCGACTTTCAGCGAAGAGACCCAGGTGAAAGTACAGCTATTGAATGTCGAGATACCTACCAAGGAGACAAATCTACAAGGACACCTCAACCTAGTTACCAACTACCTCATGATCTGAAAACATGAAGTTGAAAACAGTGAGTACAAACCCAGTGAGTGAACAAAGGAAGGGAACAAGCAAACGATAAGAAAAGTTTAAAGAAATCATGATGCATTTATTTTCAAAAACAATGCAATATAGTTTAGTTCTTATTAAAACCCCTCATTAAACTTTTAATTGGTTAATCACTTGATGATGAAGGATCCATGCACAATAAAGAATTTGAAGAGTGAAAATTTTAGTAGCATTCAAGCAAGTCAAGCGAAATGACTGATCCTCACTGCAACGGAAAGGTAGCAAGCTGAGGGTTTCTCACTAAAACCCCTAATTTCAAACTTAATTAACTAATTCCTTGATGTTGGAAGTCCATGATTAACTATGATGTTAAAGAAGTGGAAAATATGGCAAAAACCAAACAAGGTATCAAGCATGATAGAAGGTTTCTCGCTGCAGCGAAATCACCTGTAGACATCTCACTGCAGTGAGTTACAAGATTGCAGCCAGCCTCCTAACCTGAGAGTTTCTCACTACAGCAAGCATCATTCTCGCTGCTGCGAGAAATAGAACACCAAGAAAAAGTTCTCATTATATCAAGAAATGGCCATTCTGTTGAAATGACAAAAGCAACTTGAAAATACTTAGCAATTTCCAAGGTTCAACATACAAGATTTCGCATACATTACAACCATATATCATATTCATGAACTTTCTATTGCATATATATATATATATATATATATACATACATATATAAACACCAATACCACCACCGTCTCACCCAACTCATGTGTAACCCCCATATCGCGCACATAGTTGAAGTCATCGTGTGCATCCCCCACATTGTGCACAGCTAATATCACCGTGTGCATCCTCTACATCACGTACAAGCAATATCATCATCCACACTCCCACACCCATCATCACCGACATGTGCATCACCCACATCGCGCACATGCATGGTTATATTTATTACACAATATTAACTATCGATACACAACATATATATATATCAGCATCCTATAGGAGCACAAGGATTCATCATATTGCACACTCACCACATAAAACGCTTTAATAAAGTCTTGTTCCCATGCATAATCTTTAAGGAAAAATCAAATAAAAATCATTCACATGCTTCATCCAAATACCAATACATTTCTCAAAATATTTTAAATGCAAGTTCACTCACCTTGGTGGATTTGTAATTGAATTTCTTTTCAAAATTCTTCCAAGCTAATAAGGGAAATCACTCCCTCTCTCTCTACATGTCCAACTAATGAGTGAATGTACTTAAGAAAGACTTTTAAAGGCTATTGAGGTGTAAAAGTGGAAGAGCATGAAAAACCCTATGAAAGGGTGTAGAAAAACATGAGAAATAAAGCTAATTTGGGGAAGTTTTAAAGGTTTCAAAGGACACTTCCATGGAAGGTGCAAAGAAACATGGAATGGAGAGGAGGATAGGAGGAAGAAGAAGAAGAAAAGCTGCTGGAGATTAGATATTTATAGTTAAAGTTTATCCAATTTTTATAATATTTATAATAATGCCCTTAACAAGGCCACTTGTCTTCCTCCTTTCCTTTATTCACTCTTTTTACTCCTTTAACACTGAGACAAAGTCTATAATAGTCTAAAAGTACTTGAGTTCATGAAAACTTAAAAATTTAGGCTCAATGTGTAAAATGACCATTTTACCCCTACAGTGGAAATTATCAGTATTTATATCTTCTTCATTTATTTTACCCTCATTCATTTATTCCTTAGGCCTACTTAGACCTTAATAATGTTTGAAAGCCTACTTCTAGGGGCTCACCATGAGAAATGATGAAATTACCCCTGGCCGGTGTTATCTTGTCTACACCTAGTTACGGGCCTATAGAGGTCATAGTCTCACACTAGCACTATAGGTTCTGCTTTTAAAAGTGTTAAATTTCTTCAATTTCATTTCCTCAAAATAATCGATAAACCCATTTGAATTTCAGGGGTCTCATCAAAGCTATCATAGCCGATAAATTTACCACATGTAATGGGAGCATTCTCTATCTTTTTGAACCCATCCTTATGAGCTTTATTTCTAAACTTTGAGGACAGAAGATTACCTTTCTTGGAGAGCTTTTCTTTTTCTTTCTTTTTCTCTAATTTTTGTGCCTTTCCTTTATGCTTTTTTCTAGTTTTCTCAATCACAGAATCAGACTCAACATTTATTTGAATCAAAGCATACTTTAAAACTTTTGTCACACAATTGGCTGATGCTTAATAAATTATGTTTCAAACCTTTAACCAGCAACACATGACTAATTTGAGCTTGGGAGTTCTTACCAATGGTTCTTATACCATGAATTTTACCTTTAGAATCATCTCCAAAAGAAACTGTACCTCTTTTTTTTTGTCCAGCTGAGCAAACAACATTTTGTTTCCAGTCATGTGTCTTGAGTAGCCACTGTCCATATACCATGGTTACTTCTCCTTTGGTTGAGCTCTTGTGCATGTGTCTTTTTGGATTTGCTTAACCTACAAAACAAATTTTTAATTTTTCTTAACAAATACCCATACATTGATGGGTCCATGAAGGTTAGCTGCTACATAGAATCCTTTTGGAACCTAAATTTTTCTTGTTTTTTGCATGCTTCTTTTTTTTATAATAGTCATAAGATAGATGACTAGTTCTATCACAAATATAACACATAGATGAGACATTAATAGAATTTTTCTTGAAGTATGTGTCTCTTCTTGAAGTTTCCTTTTTTGAACTTTTAAGAGTAGCATTTTCCTCAATTGCTTTTTGTAAATCTTTAATTTTGTTTTCCAATTCCAATTTCATGATCTCAAAATCTATTTTTGAATGTTCTAATTTCATTTTAAGAAAATTCTTTTGCTCAAAAATAGAATTAAAGTCATGTTTAATCTTTTCTAAGTCTGTTTCAAGAGTTGCAATTTTTTTCTTTAAAGTCTTATACTTTAAAGCAAGTTTTTCGAATTCATCATAAAGACATTCATACTCTTCTTGAAGTTCATTAATAGAAATATCACAAGGGGTTGAAGATACCTCGGATTCATCATCCCTTGCCATCAGACATAAATTAGCTTTTTCTTCCACCTTTTCTTTTTCAGCATTAGAACTTGAGACATCACTGTCGGACCCAGTTGTAGCCAACCACTGCCTTCTTTGATTTTTTGTTTTTCTTTGGAGTTTCATCCTTCAACAAGGGGCATTCTGACCTAAAATGTCTAAGCTTCTTGCATTCGAAGCATGTAACTTTTTCCTTTTTGTTCAACTCATTTTTATTTTTGGTTCTCTATGAAAAATCTTGATCTCTTCTATATCCTTTCTTAGCCAATCTCCTATCCCTTTGTCCCATGAGCTTTTTGAATCTTTTTGCAACCATTGCCAATTATTCGTCATCATCACAGGGTAGATTGTCTAGTTCTTCTTCACGGATGCTCGCTTTTAAGGCAATGCTTTTTTTCTTTTCTTTTGCTTTTCTCTTGTCTTCTTTTTTCTCTTTCTTAAGTTCTAGCTCGTGAGTGAGAAACGATCCACAAATTTCATCAAGGGTGATAACATTTAAGTCTTCGGCTTCACGAATGGTAGTCACCTTTGGCTTTCGATTTTTGGGTAGGCTTATAAGAAATCTTTTGATAATTTCATGTTCGAGAATTGGTTTGCCTAGTTGATTGAGTTTATTTTTGATGTTTGTGAACCTATCTAGCATGTTAATGATATCTTCACTATGTTCCATCTTAAACATCTCATAATTGTGGTTTAGGAGGACTATTTTGGACTCCTTAACTTGTGAAGTCCTTCATGAGTAATCTTAAGTTTGTCCCACACTTTTTTAGTTGTGGTACAACTTGACACTTTATTGAACTCAGTAGGAGTTAAAGCATTATGCAAAGTGTTTATTGCCTTGAAATTAGTCTGGACCTTTTTGGTTTCAGACTCGGTCCATTTAGACCTTGGCTTAGGAATCATTTCATTGTCATTACATTTATTGTTGAGGGAATGAAGGGTTCATCAGTGTTGACGTCCCACATCTCATAATCTATTGCCCTTATATAGATTGACATTCCAGTACTCTGATAGTGGTAATTTGAGCCATCAAATAGAGGTGGTTTGTTTGTGAACTGTCCCTCAGCAACTACTGATTTTTGAAGAGCCATTAGGATTTTCCTTAGGATGTTAAGCCTTGAGAAAGAGGGATTGGCTCTAATACCACTTGTTGGCCCCAAGTAAATGTGCTAGAGGGGGTGAATAGCACTTTTTAGCTCTTACTAAAATTCACTCCAAATTGGCAACAGATTAAAGATCAATTATGGGAAGCTAGATGTAAGATGAAGGAAAGATATAAGGAAGAATGAAATGAAAAGTAAAACAGGGAAAACAATACACAAAGATTTATAGTGGTTTAGTCAAAGACCTACATCCATTAACTTGATTGTTCAACCAAGGATTTTCCAAAACAAATCACTATAAACGGTGGAATTCCCAAGCTCCTACCAAGTTTTACAATGGCTTTTCACAGGCTCAGCCACAATCTTTAACAATGGTTTTTCCCGTGATTAATCAAAACCCAAACTAAGTTTTAGTAGGATAAGTTAAAACCTATATAACCAATCAAGCAACCCAAGCTTGAATTAACCCCTTATAGTGACTCGCTTACTCTAAGTATACAAGGAGAAAATAAATAAGGATGTACCTATGATCACTAACCTGATTTGAATGGTACAAAGTGAAGTGCTTATCTCAATTACAAGGATAGGAGTGAAATGTAGAAAGTATGTAGAGAGTTTTTGCTATTTTTTAGCTTTTTTTTATCTTTGAAGCACCAAATCTTGTTCTTAGTCGTTGAGAAGGGTTTTTATACTTGAAGAAACAACTCTGATGGATGTTTGATAGATTCTGACCATTGGAAACAGTTTGGAGTTGGTTCTAGCCGTTAATCTGTCTTCTAGCATTCAAATTTGAAGTTGCAGACAAAGAGCTCTTAGTTGACTAACATAGCTTCTTAGTCGATTAAGTCATTTCTATCTCTAGATCCAATCTTTGGCAGGAGCACTTAGTCGTCTAACAAAACCTCTTAGTCGATTAAGTCGATTCTGTTTCATAACTTGGTTTCTGGTAGTAAGCATTTAGTCAACTAACAATTTCTCTTAATCGATTAAGTCATCTCTATCTCTGAACCAACCATCTTCATTCTTGAGTTTTAGTTGACTAACTCTCTTCTTTATCCAACTAAGAGGCTTTTGTTTTGTGACTTAGCTTTAGCTTCTCATTCTTATAAGATTTGATATTTGCCTTTTAGTGATTAATTTACTATTGGCATACATTTTTCATCTTGCACACTCAAGTAGCATAGTTAGACATAAATGAGTGGGAATGTTTTATTATCATCGAAAACTAATGGAGCCAACAGGTATGTCATAGCATTTTATTCTGAGTCGCTCAGCTGCTAGAGGTCAAGTCCTCATAGTGTATTTGTTATGAAAATATACATTAGTGTTAACACGAATGTATATTTGAAGATTAAAAACCTTGATGTATTTTTACAATTATGTGGAATAAAGGTTAAGTCGATTTATAACGAATTTTGCTCAAATCATATTACAAAGAGTTATATGGTTCAAAGCAATTACATAGATCGGTGGAATCAATATAATGTATTAACAAGAGTTTCAAATAAGGCTTGTTCGAGACTTGGCGGGTTCTCCCACAAGACTCAAACATTGGTAGCGATCAAGGAATGAGTTGTTACAATGTAAGACATTTTTTTTTGTTCATTCTCAATGACCATAGGTATGTTATGTTCATGTGAAGAATAGAATTTATAAAGAAATTTTACTACTTTGTATAGCAATATGCCTTGTGAATTATACAGTGGTTAGAAAGCTTGATAGTTTCATGGAATTATGGTCTGGAGTAGCTACTTTTGCATCTTAAATTGATGCAGGAAATGGAGGATGGTAGCATTGACATATAAAACCATAGGATGATTAAGGCATGGTTAAAATAATTTTGGAATTGTATGATAAGTTAGTAATCTTCCAGGATGTGTTTAGTTAGCTACTTGTTTAAAAGTTTCATGTGAGATTTTTAGCTTGAGATGTTGTGGATAAGTTGTTGGCATATGCTTCACTTGAGATGTTATTGAGCTTCCATTCCTTAGGCTTTAGCCAAATGAGGTCTTAAATATCTCTGATTTCAATTCTTGTAGACCAAACATGGTCTTATTATATGATATAGCATTTTTTCCCTTCGCTATAATTTGCAACTCTTTGTATGATATTCATCACGTGTTTTGTGTCCATTAGTCTGGACTTAATTTGTTGAAAGTCAGCCTGTAGCACTACAAAACTTACTTGCATATTTTTCTTGTCACGGCCTTTGTTTTGTTTATAGCTCCTAATTTGTTGTGTGTAAGGATTAAATACTTCTTTAATTTTTTTATTTTTTATTTTTATATTTATCAATGCCAGATGTATTAGTTGAGAATGAAGGCCAAGGTATATAGAGAGCATTGCAAATAGGTTTGTGGAGTTGACCATGGCTCATAAAGGAAAACTAAAAGCCATTGTAACAATTGTTATTATAAGTTTACTCTTTAATTGAAAAGTTTTTTGTAAGTTACTTTTATCTCCCTTTTAAAATTTTATGTTCTTATAAAGTTGAACTTCAAATATAACCTTTCTTTTATCCCTTTAAAATAAAAGAATGCAGTCTTACAATACAATACAACTAGGCAGATGCATGAAACATTGGTTCAATGTTTTATTTAATATATTGGCATTGTTCTTCTCTTGAATACTTTGTGATTATAAAGTTCTTTGATGCTCGTGATATCAAATATTTTTCTAGTGTTTAGAAATACCTAATGTATATTTAGTATACGTTTATATAATATATAATTTTATATATTGTTTAATGTATGTGTACGTATAATTTTATGTGTACAAAAATACCTAATTTTTATACCTAATGAATTCCATGGAAAATGCTTTTCTAATGAAAAATTCCATTAGAAATTTATTGCAGAATTATATTGGAAACACTTTTTCAATAGAACATTCCGTTTGAAATTTTTGACTAAATTCCATGGAAAATGCTTGTCTAACAGAAAATTCCGTTGGAAATTTCCGACGGAATTCCATGGGAAATGCTTTTCCAATGGAAAATTCTATTAGCAATTTTCAATAAAATTCCATGGGAAATTCGTTGGAAATTTGTCAGAAAAAGCTTGTTTTTTGGTTATGAAAATAAAGACAGATTTGAGAACTTATCTTCAAGATTAAAAGTTTGATTTGTAGAAAATATTTTTTTTTAAAATCCAATTCACCCCCTCTCTTGGATATTTTCCTCATCCTTATTGACCTTGCATTCCTAACAATTCCTGTTCATTGTATACATTTTTGTACTCATCATACTCTTTTTACATTGTACTTACTAGCAAAAACCTACCTTCTAGAGGTATCCTTGCTACTCAAAATTATAAAAGAGAAAAAATTATACTTTACCCTCCAAAAGGTAACGTTGATAGGTTGTGCCCTATTCTTGAAAAGGTATAGAGGTTTTAACTTAGCCTTGAAAAGTTAAAAAGGTTTTCCTTGATCCTTAAAAGGCATTATATTGGATTTATTCAATAGTGGATAAAACTCCTTAGCTTGCTAGGGGAGGGGACATATGCAACTATAGAGAGGGTCGAACCTAAATTCTTTGTGTCTGTTCTCTCTATTTCTTACTCCTTGAACTTGTGCATTTTACTTTGAAGATTTGAAAATTTATTTACAACTTACTTATTCATTATTTTGTTTATCAAATTATATTTGACATGTTTTTATAGTGAAAAAAAAATTTGAGAAACTTGTATTCAATCTTGGCTTCATCAAAAAGTTGAACTTGTGGCAACTTGATTTGCAGTCAAACTTGATTTGTTTGCAACTTGCTTATTCCTCTCTTACTCTTCACTCTTCACATTTGACAATTCTACTTACCTTTAAGAGTTTGCCAAATTTAGTTTTCATATTGTTTTTTCATTGATTTATTCATTAATTTATTTTTGGCACAATTAGATTGAAAAACACAAGTTGAGAAAATTGTTTTAACTTGTCTTCATTGGGAAAGTTTTTACATTGCTTGCATTGGAAATTTAACTTAAGGAAAAAAATTTATAGATATTGAATTCAACCCCTTTCTCTAGGATATTTCCACATTATTATTGAGCTAATATTTCTAACAAGTTTTTTGCCTATCAAGTTATAAAATTTATTCATAAAGCTTGACCTTCAATTATTTCTAAGCATTGCCAAATGGGGAGACTATAAGTTCCAAATTTTGCATCTTGCATTTTAGGAAGTAAAAAGATAATTCAATTTATGAAATAAAATAAAATAAAAATTTCAATTAGATATATAGAAAAAGTATCGAATGACAGTGAATATTATTGATCAACATTTTGCTTTTAAGAATGAAGGCTAGCGATAATTAGCCAAATTTCCCTTTAAAATTGGTCACTCAATTCGTCAAATCTCAACCATCCATTCAACTCTACCTTCAGTAGATAAAGCCCATTTTGTTCCTTATTTCCAAACACTTGAGAGAACTTTCACTTCTCCTTTTGCTAGTGCTATCTTATCTAAAAAAAGTAGTAGAACTCCCTACAACGATTCAATGTTTCTATGATAAAAAAAAAAAAAAAAGAGTTTTAGTTAAGACTCAAGAGTATCCCTAGCTTGAATAAAAGTCTAGTTCCATATGAAGCCCAAAGATCTACCTTGAAGATCTAGTCCAAGAAAAAACCAGTCTTAGTTGTTATCAATGAAGATTGATCTAAAGCTAAGTAACAATTCAAGATTTTAAGCTTAGATCCAAGCGAATGTATCTTGTTAAAACTCAAACTACCCACATACAAGCATGATAACTTAAGATATATACATTATAGCCTACCATACAAAAGTATTATGATATTAGGACCATTATAAGGTTGAAGTAAGCCATATTGTCCCACTGACTCTTTTTCAAAAATTTTATATGTCTTGTAAAATTTAATTGTCATTAGGATTTTGGAAAATCACATAATCATTTGCTATGTTGTTTTAAGGTTACTTTGTTATTTTCAATTGTTAGGTGAGTTTCAATTCAACCAAGAATCTTGAGATGTAGAGAGTTGTATGCAATTAGGACTCTTACCATGTACTACATAAATGCTCCTTTGCACTTCACACAATGATTTGGCATACAAAGTTCAAGGGTGTTTATGTTATTTTGCCTCTCATATAGAATCTTTGTGTTATTAAGACTCTATCATGAAGAATTTTACTTCAATTAAAACTCCGTACTTTTACATGTCTCTATTTACTATCATCATTTAACAAATATCTTTACATGATTGCTTCATTTTAATGATCCATAGACTACCGAAGGCTGCTAGTCCACATTTTAGGTGCATGTGTGATAGCAGGGACATCAAATATACATAACTACATGAAAGGATAGATGTGCTCTTTCCTTGACATCTCTAATTGAGTTAAATAAAGAAGATACGTGCATTTTCATTTACATCTTTGATCGAGTTAAGTGAATCATCTAGGGCTACCCCTATGGCCCGAAGATGGTGTGTCTTGGTTCCTTTGCAATTGATTTCATATTAATAAAATATTTTTCCTTTTTATGAATCAGTGGTTGCATATATGGCATTCGGTATGCCTGTTTATTTTAATGCGAGTTCTCTTAGTTTGATTTGTTGACATTGTTATTGTTCGATCAGATATAATCGAGTTTTGGTTGACTTGCATGGAAGCTTCCACTCAAGTGCCTCACAGACTATTGCATACTTAGGCGAAGGAGTGTAATTTGTGATAATTGGTATCAGAGCACGGGTGAGACGTGATGAAAAGTGTAAAAATGGTGAACATGGGCAGTGCACTAGAGGACCATTAGAGGATTGATGAGCTAGAGGCCATGGTGGCCGCAGTAAAAGCTCAGATGGTTCCATTCGAATGAATAGATGAAATTGAGACAATCCAACGGGAATTGTCCGGGATAATTAATACCTTGAGTAATGAGACTAGGGATGCATTGAGCACTCTCCAAGGCGAGATTGCAGAACTGAAAGCTTAGGTAAATCTTTTGGTTATTGCTATAGGTAATGCCAGTAGGAGGCTCGAAGATCGAGAAATAAAGGCCAAAGTGTCGAAGCCCAAGCAATAGGAAAGGGTCCAAGATGCTAAGGAGTTGGAGAACTTCCTTTTTGATATGGAATAATATTTTCAAGTCTTGTGCATGAAGTCAGAGGAAGACAAAGTGGCGATGGCTTCAATGTATCTTGTTGGGGAAGCAAAGTTGTGGTTGCATTCCAAATTCATCGATGAGGAGTGCCATATCAACACTTGGGTGGACCTAAAGCAAGAATTGAAGAACCAATTTTTCCCTGAGAATGTTGAGTATATGGCGTGACGGAAGTTACAGGAGTTGTCACAAACATGATCAGTGTGAGAGTTCGTGAGGAACTTCCCTACTTTAATGCTAGTTATCAAGGATATGATTGAAAAAGATAGACTGATTTATTTCCTTGAGGGTCTGAAACCATGGGCCAGGACAGAGTTACAGCGACAAAGGGTACTGGATGTGACTTGGACAATGGCGGTTGCTGAGCTCTTTATTGATTATAGTGAAAACTCCAACAAAAGAAAAGACCCTTCATCTAGGACCAGTAGCTCTAGCTCAAACAATGGGGCAAAATTTTCGAGAGTAAGTAGACTCTTAAGTGGGGGACATGATAGAAGACCACTGGTTAGAGACTCACCCCAACCGAGAACAAACAAACCATGAAACTTCAAGCCATGGCCACCGATATCTTGTTTTCTATGCAAGGAACCTCATCGAGTAGCTGATTGTCCTCATCGAGCAGCTCTCAGTATGATATATACTACCAATGTTGAGACACCCCTACCCTACACCACAATCAAAGAAGCCAAGGAAGAGCTAGCATGAATGGGTTTTATTCGGTTCCTCAATGCCTTGCAAGCACAACTAGAAAAGATAGAGAAAGAGCCTTAACGAGGTCTACTATATGTAAAAGTGTTGTTGAATGAGAAAAGTACCAAAGCCATGCTCGTCATGGTCACCTCATTCACTTTCATCACCCTCGGAGAGGCAAAGAAGTGTAGTCTTAAAGTTGAGAAGGCTTTTGGGCAAATGAAAACAGTTAACTTGCTAGCTTCAGCTATAATGGGAAATGCTAAAGACGTAAAGATTAAGATTGGCTCTTGGTAAAGGAAGATAAACTTGACTGTAGCCACTATATATGATTTTGATTTTGTCTTAGGCTTGGATTTTATGATAAAAGCACAAGCCATCCCTTTCCCTGCTACAAGTTGTTTAATGTTTTTTAGGGAACGACCATGTGTGGTACCGGCTACAATCCTACCTAAGAGTGGGAAGAAGATGATATCAGCTATACAGTTTAAGAAGGGGATCAAGAAAGGTGAGCCCTCCTACATTGCCCTGCCCATCTACAAAGGTGAAGATAACAGAAACCCAATACTTGAAGAAGTGAAACTAGTTTTGGAAGAATTTCAAGATATGATGTTAAAACAACTACCACGAGTGCTACCGCCTTGACGAGCTGTCAATCACGAGATAAAATTACTTCCAAGAGTAAAGTTGCCTGCAGAAAGGCCATACAGGATGGCTCCCCTAAAGTCAGTGGAGCTGATTCAAGTCGGATTCATCTTGTCACGACCCGAAACCTCCCTCGGGCCCATGACAATTGCCGCGACGCCCAAATTGACACTCATTACCCGAAATGCCAATCAGAACCCCGCAAGGCTTACATATCAGTTTCTTGCTTTTTCTGTGAGCAATCATTTTTAAACATTCCATTTTAAACAATTTTCAGTAGTTTCCAGCTCAAGTAAATCAAAAGACAAAAATATTTTTAAAAGATTTATAGATAAATATCACTATTCAAAATATTAATTAAAATATAGTATTTTTTTTATAAAACAATATTTATAGAAAGACGTGTAAGAAATCTTTTGTAACGTGTAAGTAAAATAAATTCACACATACAAAAATTTACAAAGTTATAATGTATAATAATGGTTACAATGACAAGTGGCCCAAAATACACCCAGTGTTGGTGCTAGAAACCTATTGTCTGTGTGGTAGAGATGTCAACTGGAATCTTCGACAAAATATGGTATCTACAAGCTACCACAGCCTTGAAATGTTTGCAAAGGAGGTGGGTGAGATTTTGCAATCCCAATGAGTAAACAGACATTATCATAAATATCTAAAGGCGAGTAACAAGGAGGCAAGTTTAAACAACAAATCACAAACCATTTCATAATATTTTCAATTTATTTCTTAAACCATAAAATATTTGTAATTTACCAAAACAGTTGTTAAGGCTTATGTCTTTTATAAAAGAAAACAAGGCTCAAGCCAAAACTAATCCTCGGGGATACCTTGGCCGAGGCATCTTACCGAGTCCGCCAAAGTTGTTATAACATTTACATGTGAAACACATTTTTATTTTTAAAACAAGTCGTTCCTTGGCGTTGGCCGAGTTACACATTCACGTGGGGGTTCGACGTGAAGTGAGCTCTAATACTACCCCGGGAGTTACCCTCCTCGCCTCTACAACCGGAGTAACTATATAATCGGGTTTACCGTGCCCCTCTAATAGGCAGTCCACGAAAACCCGTCACTGCAGTGACTAACACACCAATTTTAATAAAATTTCGATAGTATAACGTGGCTTTTATTTATTTATCCATCCTGTATAGTAAAAACAGCTTACATAAATTTCCCAATGCACTTACAAAATATAGCCACGTATACTTATATCTCATAAGCCATTCATAGGAAAATATATAATTTTCAAGACAGTTAACAGCCTCCAATTACTCAATTTCATAATCAACATAATATATTTTTTTGTCACATTTATTTCTAAAACATCAAAAATCCTGTTTTAATCTCGTTTTCATTTCATAAAATACATAAAGAGCATTTTTAAAATAACTCTAGATAATTCACAATAATAATAGGTTTACTCACCGTTTGTACAAACTAAAAGCTTTCTAGGTGCCCCGATAACTACTCGTCGGGTACGATTTCCTTGCCTTTACCGGAAGGCTCTCCCCCTAGACATATTGCAAAAATTTATTCAATTCATCACATTAATGCTAAATCACTATATATTTGACTTAAATCCTATACTAATGCATGATATGAAATGTAATAGCCAAAAATGGCTTAAACGCGGTATTAACTTATTTTTGGTACTTTACCCGATAAATTGCTAACGCACTCCATTTTAGCTCTAAATCGTCCCATTCTCTCTCCAATATTTCTAACCATTAAATATCAGCCAATAACCTTCTAAAATCACCAAAATCAGTTCACTTTCCTTCTTG
>NC_030850.1:24161513-24260741 GCF_000208745.1 Theobroma cacao | reverse complement strand
TACTAAATCTCAACTTAGTTCCGAGAGCTTCTTGGAATTTTGACCAAAATCAAGAAGTGAATCGAGGATCTCGGTCTGACACTATAGAAACGGGAACTCCATGTAGCTTCACAATCTCATCTATATAGAGCTGAGCCAGCTTCTCAATAGAGTATGTACTATGGATAGCTAAAAAGTGAGCGGACTTAGTCAACCGATCTACGATCACCCAGATTGCATCCTTTCCCCTTTGTGTCCGCGGTAGTCCCAAAACAAAATTCATAGTTACATGCTCCCATTTCCACTCGGGGAACAAGTAAAGACAGAAGTGTACCTATTGGCCTCTGATGCTCCGCCTTAACTTGCTGACATATGAGACACTTTGCTACGAATTCTGCTACGTCTCGCTTCATACCCAGCCACCAATAATTCTACCTAATAGTCCTATGCATCTTGGTGCTTTCGGGATGTAATGCATAGGCAAATGAATGGGCTTCTTCCATGATAGCCTGCCTCTACTGGTTTCCCTCAGGAACACAAACTCGGTCTCTAAACATCAAGACGTTATCCTCTCTGAGTCTGAACTCACTAACTCCCCTATCGGTCAATTTTTTGAATTTTTTTCCTTAACTCATCATCAAACCTCTAAATGTCCTTGATCTGATTAAGTAACGAAGGTCGCACAATGAAGTTTGCCAATAAGGATCCATCCTCACCATTTCTCAACTGGACCCCAAGAGATTTCATCTTTAATAATGCTGAAAAATAACAACTCTGAAGTGCTGCTAAAGACGATGAAGACTTACGACTTAAGGCATCAGCTACAACGTTCGCCTTTCCCGAATGGTAGTCTATCACCAAGTCATAATCTCTTATCAACTCCAACCATCGCCTTTGCCTCAATTAAGCTCTTTCTGAGTGAGCAAATATTTTAAACTCTTATGATCCATAAATACCCGACAATGCTCACCATACAAGTAATGCCTCCAGATTTTTAAAGCAAACACCACTGCTGCTAACTCTAAATCGTGAGTAGGGTAATTTGCTTCATGCCTCTTTAGCTGTCTAGAAGCATAAGCCACAACTTTTTCATTCTACATCAGTATGCACCCCAACTCCAACTTTGAGGCATCACTATAAACTACAAATCCCTTACCACTCACAGGAAGTGTTAAAACGGGAGCGGAGGTTAACCGATTCTTTAGCTCCTGAAATCGATTTTCACAAACATCATCCCACACAAACTTAACTCCCTTACAAGTTAGATGGGTCAAAGGAGCTGCTATTAAGGAAAACCCCTGAACAAACCTCCGATAATAATTGACTAATCTGAGGAAACTACGAATCTCCGTCATTGTCTTAGGTTGCTCCCATTGTAAAATTGCCTCTATCTTCTTGGGATCAACATATATTCCAGCTCTCGATACTACGTGTCCCAAGAATACCACTTCCTGTAACCAAAACTCACACTTCGAAAACTTTGCATACAACTGTCTTTCCCGCAAAGTTTGTATTACTATACGCAAGTGGTTAGCATGTTCATCATTATCTCTTGAGTAAACCAGGATATCATCAATGAACACAATAACAAACTTGTCCAAGTAAGGGTGGAACACCCTGTTCATGAGATCCATAAAAGCTACCGGTACGTTAGTTAACCCGAAAGGCATGACCAAGAACTCATAATGACCGTACCGAGTCCTGAACACTGTCTTGGGTACATCCTATTCTTTAATCCTCAACTGATGATACCTAGACCTTAGCTCAACCTTAGAAAACACTGTAGCTCCCTGTAATTGATCGAAAAGATCATCAATCCTCAGTAACGGATACTTGTTCTTAATGGTCATTCTGTTAAGCTGTCGATAATCGATACATAATCGAAGTGTACCGTCTTTCTTTTTCACAAATAAAATTGGTGCTCCCCACGGAGATATACTAGGGCGTATAAAACCCTTGTCCACCAACTCTTGCAATTGTACTTTCAACTCTTTCAACTCTACTGGAGCCATTCTATATGGAGGAATAGAGATAGGTGCGGTACCCAAAAGTAAATCAATAGTGAATTTGAACTCACGATTGGGAGGAAGTCCTGGTAATTCATCAGGAAATACATCAGAGAACTCACTTACTACAAGGACATTCTCTAACTTAGGTTCCTCCCTCGATATATCAATCACATGAGCCAAGTACGCCGAATATCCCTTTCGCACCAATTTCAAAGCTTTAAGGGCTGAGATTACACAAAATGGTAATACTCGACACTCCCCCGTAAATACAACTTCTGCTCCCTTTAAACTCTAGAGAATCACTTCTTTCTTAAAACAATCCACCTTTGCTCGATGAGTGGACAACCAATCCATACCCAAGATTAAATCAAAGTCCCGAATCTCCAAAGGGATTAAATCACCCATAAATTCTTCTTCCCCAACATTAATACCACAGTCTCTATAATACGTATTTCTTACTAATCGCTCACCTAGAGGAGTATGCACTATAATCTCTTCCTCTAATGGTGACAGGTTCCTATCTGAGAATGATGCAAATGATATGCTCACGTATGATCTATCGGAGCCTGAATCTATCAAAACATGTGCATCTCTATCAAACACAATCATAGTACCTGTCATGGTGCTAGGTCGAGCTAGGGCTTCATCCTCAGTCACTGCAAAGACCCTAGTCGAAATCTGGGGCTGTGGTCTGGAAAATGGCTGCTCTGGGGTATTACTCCCCATGCCTAACCGTATCACTAAGCCTTGTCTGGACTGTGATCCCGAAGTGTCTCTTCGTTGTATACTAGAACGAGTCGGAGGAGTAGAAGTAGTTATTGTACCCCGTCTCAACTGAGGATAATCTCTCTTGATATGCCCCTATTAGCCGCATTGAAAACACTTTACAGGTTGTTTACATGACCCAACATGAAATTCTTCGCAATTACGGCATCTGTCCAATCCTCCTGAAGTCCTCCCCTGACTACTCATCATTGGCTGATCAAATCTGGAAGATCTCAGCTGTGACTGTTGAGATGGAGGTCTAGTGGATGCCACAGATGCTGAGGTGGTACTTCCTACAATAGATGTCGAATCTCTGCCTCTCTTTGAAGACTGACCTAGGAACGTAGGCGGATTTCTTCTCTTTGCAAACTCAGCTCGGATCTGTCTATTCTCAGTGGCAAGCTTCTCAGCCTATAAGGCCATCTTCACAACTTCCTTATACGACTCCTTGCCAGTCACTATCATACGCTCCCGTATCTCATTACGGAGTCCCTCCTCAAAGTAGTTTACCTAATCTTGCTCCAATCTCACCAACTCAAGTACATACAACATCAGCTCATTAAAACGAGTTTCATACTCCTCAATGGTCATGTTCCCTTGTTTCAAACTCAAAAATTCTCTCTTTTTCTCTTTTTGATGGAAATAGGTGTAGTACTGACCATCGAACTCTCGAAGGAAATCCGTTCAAGTCAGCGGTATAAAGGAGCGAGACTTTACTGAATTCCACCAGGTACGGGCTCTCTTCTCAAGCAACCGTGTAGCCACCTTTAATTTCATCTCATCATCTAATCCCATATCTATCAGTGTCTCCGATACCTGAATAACCCAATCCCTAGCTGCAGTCGCATTCAACTCACCAGTAAACGAGACGCAACCTAACTGTCTAGCTTCCTTCAATTTCTTAGAAATAGAGATGTCCGATGTTTGGGGTGGAATAGGAGGTGGTGGTACTAGGGCTGTTACAAGGGAATCAGCGGGTGGAACTGGACCAGCCTGAGCCGGGCTTGCAAGAGCAGCGAGAAAAGTTGTTAATGCCTGAGCTGCCTCGGGTGTCATGGCAGGTACGCCAGGAGTAGCAACAGGTGGTGGAGGAGGTACAGGAATGTCCGTAGACTCAGCAGTAGGAACTGCTCTAAAAGAAGACTCAGCCGACTCCTCTTCTATGGAATCTGATCGACTCTGTCTGGGGCAACCTCTTCCCCTACTGGTAGATCTAGTAATAGGTGGTAGCTCACGTCAAAGAGGCTTAATAATCTACAAAAAGAACGGAATTGGTTTAGACAACTTAAGACTCTATATGTAACTAACTATTCTTAATTGGGCCACACTGACATTGTAAATTATTTTAAAAATATAACTTTCAATCCAAGAACTTTAAAAATCAAAAACTTCTTTCAAAACCATAAGTTTTTAAACCAAAAGCTCTGATACCAACTGAATTGTCACGACCCGGAACCTCCCTCGGGCCCATGACAACCGCCGCGATGCCCCAATTGACACTCATTACCCGAAATGCCAATCAGAACCCCGCAAGGCTTATATATAAGTTTCTTGCCTTTTCTGTGAGCAATCATTTTTAAACATTCCATTTTAAACAATTTCCAGTAGTTTCTAGCTCAAGTAAATCAAAAGACAAAAATATTTTAAAAGGATTTATAGATAAATATCACTATTCAAAATATTGATTAAAATATAGCATTTTTTTTATAAAACAATATTTATAGAAACACGTGTAAGAAATCTTTTGTAACGTGTAAGTAAAATAAATTCACACGTACAAAAATTTACAAAGTTATAATGTACAATAATGGTTACAATGACAAGTGGCCTAAAATACACCCAGTGTTGGTGCTAGAAACCTACTTCTATCTGGTAGAGATGTCAACTGGAATCCTCGACAAAATAGGGTATCTACAAGCTACCACAGCCCTGAAATGTTTGGAAAGGAGGTGGGTGAGATTTTGCAATCCCAATGAGTAAACAGACATTATCATAAATATCTAAAAGCGAGTAACAAGGAGGCAAGTTTAAACAACAAATCACAAACCATTTCATAATGTTTTCAATTTATTTCTTAAATCATAAAATATTTGTAATTTACCAAAACAGTTGTTAAGGCTTATGTCTTTTATAAAAGAAAACAAGGCTCAAGCCAAAACTAATCCTCGGGGATACCTTGGCCAAGGTATCTAACCAAGTCCGCCAAGGTTGTTATAACATTTACATGTGAAACACATTTTTATTTTTAAAACAAGTCGTTCCTTGGCATTGGCCGAGTTACACATTCACGTAGGGGTTCGACGTGAAGTAACCTCTAATACTACCTTGGGAGTTACCCTCCTCGCCTCTACAACTGGAATAACTATATAACTGGGTTTACCGTACCCCTCTAATAGGCAATCCACGAAAACCAGTCACTGCAGTGACTAACCCACAAATTTTAATAAAATTTCGACAATATAACGTCGCTTTTATTTATTTATCCAACTTGCATAGTAAAAACAGCTTACATAAATTTTCCAATGCACTTACAAAATATAGCCACGTATACTTATATCTCATAAGCCATTCATAGGAAAATATATAATTTTCAAGACAGTTAACAACCTCCAATTACTCAATTTCATAATCAACATAATATTTTTTTTTGTCACATTTATTTCTAAAACATCAAAAATCATGTTTTAATCTCGTTTTTATTTCATAAAATACATAAAGAGCATTTTTAAAATAACTCTAGATAATTCACAATAATAATAGGCTTACTCATCGTTTATACCAACTAAAAGCTTTCTAGGTGCCCCGATAACTACTCGTCAGGTACGATTTCCTTACCTTTATCGGAAGGCTCTCCTCCTAGACACATTGCAAAAATTTATTCAATTCATCACATTAATGCTAAATCACTATATATTTGACTTAAATCCTATACTAATGCATGATATGAAATGCAATAGCCAAAAATGGCTTAAACGCGGTATTAACCTATTTTTGGCACTTTACCCGATAAATTACTAACGCACTCCATTTTAGCTCTAAATCATCCCATTCTTTCTCCAACATTTCTAACCATTAAATATCAGCCAATAACCTTCTAAAATCACCAAAATCAGTTCACTTTTGTTCTTGGAAAATTCAGCCAAAAATGGGACATTAACTCGGTAAATTTTCTACTTTGTTTTTCTATCACATTTAACCATTTTTCATCATTTTCCCTTCATTTCTCTTGGAATAAAAATCAGATCATCATCATTGTACCTCATTTCAGATTCAGCCAAGGGTGGGTATTGTGAAAATTTAATGCTTTATTGCCCAATTTAATTTCTGAACACATTTAACTAACTAAAACTACCAATTTAACTAAAAATCAAAACCTAAAAATTTCAAAATCTCTCCCCTAGAATTTCATCCAGCCCTTGATATCACTTTTTGATCTCTCTCCTCAAGCATGCTAAATGGAAACAAAGGCATAAGAAAGGTAGAAATCAAGCTAAAGTCGAAAAATCACACCGTTAGACGCGTAAACGGGCGAAAAACGTGAATTCCCCTTTGAATTTTATTGTTTCTCTTTGGTTTTTTCTTTTTTTCTTCCTTTCCTCTCTATTTTCTCTCTTGTTCTCCCTTCTGGCCAGCCAGCACTTAAAATGGGGTTTAAATGGGCTGACTTTTCATTAAAATAATATTATATCATTAAAAAATGCCACGTGTGACTTTCCCATTGGCCCATTTTTAAAATTTCATCCATTTGTTTCCAAATTTTCACCATACACTTGTCCCACATATCCATAGCTTAGATAAAATTCTCAGACTTATCCAGAGTCTCAGTGGAGTAATTTTTAAAATTTACACTTTTGCCCTCATAAAAGTGAAAAATTACATTTTTGCCCAAAAAACTGAAAAATTGCCCATAGACATATTTTTCATCCCTTATACTCATACCATTCTCCAATTTGTCAAATTTGATCTAAATTCTCTCAAAATCTCAAATTTTATCTGCGGGTGGTAAAATTACGATTTTGCCCCTGCACTCCAAAAATCACAAAAATTAAACTTTTTCACTTCCTGTCATTAAATTATACTCCAAATAGTTAATCTTGGTCAAAAATTTCACTCCATGATCAAATTATTATCTTAGGTGGCAAAATGACGATTTTGCCCTTGAACATCAAAATTTTCAATTTTACCCTAAATGAACCCTCGAACTCCGAACAATCATTTTTAGTCATTCCTGGACTATAAAATATTAAATTTCATCCTACAATTCCTATTTTAACTAGTTCAAGGTTAAATTAACTCAAGTGTACCATTAGGTACGATATCGGGTTTCATTTTTTCTTAGGTGCTTTCCTAGCATAATAACATGTTACTCAATGCATGTATGTCATGACATGTATTTATAGGATCGGGTTTTACACATCCGATGATCAAAAGCACCTTTTGAAGCCCCAATTCTTTTTCAGAAGAAACAGGATGGGAGTTTACGATTATGCGTGGATTATCGGGCTTTGAATAAAGTCACAGTTAAGAATAAATATCTTATTCCTCTTATAGCCGATTTCTTTGATCAGCTAAGTGGTGCAAAGTACTTCTGTAAACTAGATTTGGGATTGGGTTACCATTAAGTAAGAGTGGCCGAGGGAGATGAGCCTAAAACCACCTGCGTAACACGGTATGGTACATTCGAATTTCTTGTTATACCTTTTGGACAAACCAATGCTCCTACTACCTGTCACAGCCCAATTTCTGGGCCATGACCGACTCATGGACCCAATGGGCATAGCCCACTAAGCCCAAGCAAGCCTATTTATATAACCTATTCATCATTCTACCAAATGTTCCTAAAGTCACATTTCATAATTCCAACCTACAAGTACTTTAATAATATGCTACAGCCATCAAATTCTTGCATTTATATTAACCCAAAATAATGTTAACCATTGCCAACTCATAGTGGCATTACCAATCAAAATATACATATATTGTCTAAGACATATATCTTAGTAATTTACATCGTGTTTATATATACACAACAAAAAGACACTCAACTTCCAATGGAGTGACCTTGGTGAAGGTACAGCTATTGAATGCCGAGATACCTACCAAGGAGACGAATCTACATGGACACCTCGACTTAGGTTCCAACTGCCTCCTAATCCGAAAACATGAAGTTGAAAATAGTGAGTATAAACTCAGCAAGTGAACATAAGAAGGAAGCAAGCAAATGATACGAAGAGATTTTGAAAACATGATGCACTTTAGTTACAAACAATGCAATTTAGTTTAATTTCTTGTAAAGCCTCTTAATTCAACCCTTGATTATTTAATTCCTTAGCATGATAACCCATGAAGTTGAAAAGAATGAAAAGTTTCAGCAAATATCTACTTAAGACAAGCAAAACAGAGGGTTTCTCGCTACAGTGAAAATTCATTCTCGCTGCAGTGAAATTCGGACCAAAATCTCAAACCACCCAAGAGTTTCTCATTACAAAAAAAAACAATTGAGAGTTTCTTGTTGCAGCAAAAACAGAGCCAGTGCACACCCTCCCCCAACCCGAGACTTTCTCACTACAACGAGATTCATTTTCGCTGCAGCAAGAATCTAGCCAGATGAAGTTATGGGAAATTTTCACTGCTATATAAATCTGATCTTGTTGCAACAAAAATCAGCTTAAACACATTTGACAATAATCAAGTTTCAACAGTCAATGCAATCACATATTAATTCCAAACCTCTCTATATAGTAAATATATATATAAGCATATACACCACCACCACCTCACCCAGCTCATGTGCACTCCCACACCGCACATAGCCGGAGTCACCATGTGCATCCCCCACATCGTGCACAACTAATATGATTGTGTGCATCCCCCACATCGTACACAGGCAATATCATCATCCACACTCACACACCCATCATCACCGGCATGTGCTTCCCCACATCGCGCACATGCACGGCTATATTTATTACACAATATCACCTCTCAATGCACAACACATATATGTTTATATCAACAAAATAAAGGAGTACATGGATTCATCACAGTCACATCTCACAACACAACACAGCACAAAAAAAAAACATTTCATCAAGGGCTTGTTCCCGTGTGCATTTCGAAGAAAAATCAATTAAAATATTTCAAGTGATTCATTCAAACATATATACATTTACCCAAAACATTTTAATGCAAGTTCACTCACTTGTTTTTGTTAATACTTTTGGATTGACTCCAACTTCGACTAATGCTCCGAGTGAAGGTGTGCTGCCTCGTTGGAACCTATCACACACAATAATATCACAACCAACTCAATTTACATAAATGTAATTCTAAAAGCTATTTCCTAAATGAAGCTCTACTAGTTTTTCCTAACTAGTTTCCAAATGCTATTTGACTAGCCATTTATTTGTATTACTCTAGTCACACTAGAAATAAATAAACAACTCTCCATAATAAAATAGCCTATAAATCAAATTATTGACCTTCATCAACAAATTAAAAATAAACCCTAACCCATTACTCAACTTAGGGTTTCTTTGTAGTTGAATTCCTTTTCAAAAGCTTTCAAACTATTGTGAAAAATCTTTCTTTCTCTCTCTAAAATGTCCAACTAGTGAGAGAAAGTATTAAGGAAAGGCTTTTGAGGGTTCTTGAGGTGTAAAAGTGGAAAAGCATGAAAACCCTATGAAAAGGTGTAGAAAAACATGAGAAATGGAGCTAATTTGGGAAAGTTATAAAGGTTTCAAGGGAGGCTTCCATGGAAGGTGCAAAGAAACATGAAATGGAGAGAAAGATGGAAGGAAGAAGAAGAGCTGTCGGAAAAATGAGAAGAAGCTGCTAGAGAGTTAGATATTTATGCCTAAGGTTTATCCAATTTCTCACATAAATTACCAAAATGCCCTTAACAAAGTTACTTTGTCTTCCCTTTACCTTTATACAATCTTTTTACTTCGTTGCAACTGAGACAAAGTCCATAATAGTCTAGAAATACTCGGGTTCATGAAAACATAAACATTTAAACTCGAGATGAAAAATGACCATTTTGCCCCTACTATGGAAATTATCAGTATTTCTATCTTCTTCATTCATTTTACCATCATTCATCTATTCCTTAGCCTACTTAGACCTTAATAACATTAGAAAGCTACTTCCAAGAGCTCACCATGAGAAATGATGAAATTACCCCTGGTCCGTGTTATTGCATCTACTTCTAGTTAAGAGTCTATAGAGGTCGAGGTTTCACACTACCTTCTGCACACTGATGAACCAGGTGTTTCATGATTATCTAAACAGGGTCGTGGTGATATACTTAGATGATATTGTGGTGTACAGTTCGACTTTAGAGGAGCATCAACGACACTTACAATAGGTCTTCCAAAGGATATGTAACAACCAGTTATATGTAATAAGTGAGAAATGTGCATTCACGTAAACCCAAATCCAGTTTTTTGGCCACATAATTGAATAGGGCATATCCGAATGGACATGTAGAAGGCAAAGGCTAGCAAAAAATGAGCCATCCCTAAGAATACAACTAAGCTTCGTTCTTTCTTAGGGCTAGCTAATTATTATAAGAGATTTATGGAAGGATATTAAAAAAGAATAGTAGCATTGACAGAATTGCTGAAAAAGGGACAAAAGTGGAGTTAGTTGCTGCAGTGTCAAGAAGCCTTCGAAGGTTTGAAGGACACGATGCTGAATAATCCTATGTTATCACTCCTTGATATTGAAAAGCCTTTTGAGGTACAGACGGATGCATCGAACTTTGCCCTTTGAGGAGTGTTGCTACAAGAAGGACACCTAGTTGTATTTGAAATTCAAAAGTTGAATGAAGTTGAGAGGAGATACACGACACAAGAGAAAAAACTACTTGCAGTGATTCATTGTGTATGGGCCTGGCAACATTACTTGCTAAGATCAAAATTCGTGGTTAAGAACGACAATGCAGTCGTAAACCACTTCTTCACACAGCTAAAACTTACAACTAAACAGTTGAGATGGCAAGAGTTCCTAGTCGAGTTTGATTTCTCCTTCGAGAATAAAGTGGGAAAAGCGAACCGTGTAACAGACGCCCTCAGTAGGAAGGTCGAATTTGTAACTCTAAGGGTGATCACGCCAATGACAACTAGCAGAGTGACCATAGATATCCATAATCTGATTGAAGAAAATTTACACCAAGAGCCCATAGCAATGGCCATTAGGAAGTTGGTGGAGAGCGAAAAGTCGAAATACTTTTAGGTAGAAAACAGACTCCTACTAATGAAGGGGCCCTGTATATTTGTTCCAAAAGCAGGAGAGCTTAGGCAAAAATTAATGCGTAAATGTCGCGACACTTCTTAGGTAGGACATCCAGGTTGATAGTGGACTGTTGCACTATTCAAACAAGATTACTATTGGCCTCATATGCAACAAGATGTGATGGATTATTTGAAGACATGTCTCATTTTCTACTAGGACAAAGTAGACAGACAAAGACCGACGGGGATGCTCAAACTTCTACCAGTACCGACCAAATCCTGGGAAAGTATTTCTTTAGACTTTATTGTAGGACTTCCTAAAGTAGGGGATGTGACAGCTATCTTTGTAATGGTGGACCAGTTTTCCAAGTATGCAATGTTCATTCTAGTATAGAAGTTTTGGTCTGCAGAAGAAATGGCTCGAACTGTTTTTAAACATGTGGTAAAATATTAGGATGTTCCGAAGAGCATTATCAGCGACAGAGATCCAAGGTTTATCGACTTTTTCTGAAAAGAACTGTTTAAGCTATTGGGCTCAAAACTTAACATATCTTTTAGTTATCACCCATAAATAGATGATCAGACGGAACGCTTCAATGGGTTATTGGAAGAATACCTACAACACTTTGTACAAGTGAACTAGAAGAATTGGCCTAACCTACTGAATGCGGCTTAACTATGTTTCAACTCACAAAAGAGCTCAACCACCAATAGAACCCCTTTCAAGGTCGTCACTGGACAACAACCTAGACGTCCTCATACCTCAATGGAATCATATACTAGGAAGAGCCCACGAGCTTTTAACTTTGCTAAGGAGTAGAAACAAAACGCTAAAATCGTCAGAGATTATTTAGAGAAAGCCTCTAGCCAGATGAAGGAGTGGGCAAATAAAGGTCGAAGGGAGCAACAATTAAAGGTGAGAGACATGGTGCTGGTGAAGTTGGTACCCGAACAACTTCTATTCCTAAGGAAGAGAGATCGAAGACTAGTACGAAAATATGAAGGTCTAGTACCGGTGGTAGCCAAGATAGAGAGGATTTCCTAAAGGATTGATCCACCCAAGTGGATGAAGGTACACCCCATGTTTCACATCAGCAATTTGAAACCGTTCCATGCAAATCCAACATAAACAAGTAGGAGTCAAGCCATAAGTGCCGCCATCATCACTAAGCCACCATCATAGCAATGAGTGGAGGAGATTTTGGCAAGGAGGATGACAACCATCAACCGACAACTGACATTAGAGTACTTGGTGAAATGGGAAGGTTTGGGGCTAGATGAGATCACTTGGGAGAAAGAAGCCGACCTCTGTGTCTTCCAACAGAAGATTGAAGAGTTTCAAGCCAAACAGTCAACGAGGACATCGATAGATTAAGTGGGGGAGGATATTATGAGCTAACCTTGTACCAGACTATGATAGGGTAAAGTTGTTTATGAGATTGAGATTTTTATACCTGTAAGGGAAATGTCCCTCTATCAAATAATGTAATGGCTCGTGGTGACACCTCCACAAATACTTGTTAAGTCTTTAGGGGAAAAAACCCTTTAGGAAAAGAATGTCCTCATTTCAAGCGTTGTACTGGCTATTGGTAGAATACTTGTAAAATCTCGTAAACTCTTTATAGGGGGTGAGCAATTGGCGAATTGAGTGAAATAGTAAAGGCTTGGGTTATCCTAAGTATAATAGCAAGCTTTGAATTTAATATTTTATTAAAAAAAGTCAAAACTTAAACTACTCTCCCACTCCCTCTAAAAAAATGCAAGTCCTACTTTTGAGACCTATAGTAAGGCTTCTTCTTCTCAATCCTTGGCTATGTTTTTCACTCTCTCAAAACAACTCATCTAGTAATTTTCAACTCAAATTAAATTTTAAAATTTTTTTATTAATTTGATAGTTTGGGACTCAAACAAAATCTAGTTAATAAAAAATAGTATTACATGTCAAATAATATCCTGAAATTATAAATCTTTCCATTTTGTATTTATTTTGTAAATATATTATTTGATTATTGATTTTTATATTTAACCTTATATGATTTGTGGATACTTATACTTAGTTTTGATCAATCAGTAGAAACTTGTCAAATTATTAGTTATTGACACCACTCATAAAAATTCCTGAGTCCACCCTAAGTTTAAGTGGTTCTCAGTTACGGGTATAGAAACATAAATGAATCAAAAATGGTTATAATTTTTAAGTGGCATAAGCTTCTAGTCTAGTTAAAGTCTGAACTTACCAGAGCTCAAGTGATACTTGTGCCGCTTACAATATATCTTTATCTTTACTAGTCAAATGATCCATTGGAATTAGCCAAAATTTGAATGATTAGTTTAATGACATATGGAATTCTACAATTTGCTTAAAAGATTTTATCAATTCCAGGTGACAATATATGATATGTAACTTGAAAATTCTTTAATTACTTTTATTTAATGACATTTGGTAAAATTTGATTGGTCACTAAATAAAATTTAAAGAAAATATAGCGAACATATGGCGTTTGTAACTGGCTGAAAGGTTTCAACTTCTACACGTATCCCTACCTATGCTAAATCATTAATAATAATAATTATATTGCATAAGCTTGAATCGTACAATGTAAGACCAGTTTAAAAGAGAATAAAAATTTTACTCATCGAACTCAAGTGTAAACAGAATATGCTTGTTGTTCTTCTTGTAGCTACACATGCTATTTTACTAATTAGAATTGTTCCTGGATTAATATTAATCCGTATATATAGAACAATACTACAAGCATATTGAGAAAGAGTTCATTATTGATTAGCAATACAACTGATCTCTCATTTTTGGTTCCGGATAGGAAGAAGAAATAATCATAATGATCAACCCCTTTATTTTATTCTGAAATTTCTGCTGCATTTGTATATATAACTAGACCAGCACTAGTCAGAAGTGGTGCTGAGGGTCTGGTCCTCCCGGTGAGACTCTATCAGAACCTGGTCCGCGTGTTGACATCCTTTGATAATGTTTGAGTTTTGGGAGATCAAAACCTAACTCATGTAGAAGAAGCTTGCTGTCAATACTCTTTTGCATGGCTCTCACTCCCTGGATGATACGTGCCTGGGAACTCAAGGGCGTCGAAGACAGGATTAGAAATATCGTCAATGCTGTGGCAATAGTTAAATATTTGGCCATATGTACTAGCAGAGGAAGCAACAATTACTGCCTAAAAGTGGGCTTGGAATTGGCAAATGGATTAATTCGGCTTTCATCAATGCATAACTGCAAAATCTCCAATTTATAAGGTCTAACAACATAAGTTGAAAGGCACCTTCGCTCATGGGTTTGTGGAGAGAACATGCAGGCCGACAAATCCTTACGGTAGAATTGTCGTCTACTCCGCACAATAAAGCTTTCTGTGTTTTATGTGTCGTCTTCCATTACCATACACGTTTATCCTCTTTGCTCAAGGGGATCTCGCTCTGTTGATATGGCTGCTTTGCTTAGTCATCTCTTGTTCTTTATAGCCATGATAAGCCTAGTGGTAAGGTCGTGAATCTTAAATTAAGGAAATTTCCAATTAAAGGTAAAGTTAAGGGGAAAAGGAAGAAACATCAACGCATAAGCCAAAGGCCTGATTGCATTGCTGATCAATTAATTATAATCACAAAACATAAAACTTCGCCGCATATGCCAAAGTCAGATTGTCTTCTCTTCTTTGTTTTATATATTGATCCTTAAATTTATCATTTACGCCGAATGCTTGTTACTGCTTACATGGGATATGTTTGGATGAGTATAAGATCACATGGTTGTGAAGAAAACAAGTATAATCCTAACAGTGTCTGCTCATTTATTGGTTCAATATATTATGCAATTATCCAATTAACCTTTTGTTGTCTTCCATGTGCGGGGTGCACAATTGATGTAGACGAATTAAAGCATGCATCAATCATATACTTTTCGAAAAGATGTTTGGACCGTGACACATTAATTATATATATATATATATATATACCTAAACAATCAGGTCTGTGTCCCCTGACGATTATTCTTCATTCATGATTCTCTTTCTCTTTCTGTTTTTTTATCTGTTTCCGGTTATTGCATAAAATTTCTACCTTAGCTAGCTTCCATTTGTAATGTAGACTTTCCAAAAATTCCAGTGAGATAAGCTTTTTTTAAGTAATTAAGCAGAAGACCAGTGGAAATCCTATGCAAAATCTACTAGGCGTTGGACCTTGTTAGTTGATTGTTATAACGATCGATCATCAGAAGACCAAGCAGTTACAGATGGACAGTTCACCTTTGACCCTAAGATTCGCTTTAAAATAACTTTTTGATCCATAGACTACGATTAAGATGTTTAATTTGAAAATTTAAACTACACCTTTCGTACTCAATTTATATTGAAATGTATAAACTGATACTTCGTGAAACTAAAGTATAATTTGCTCCTTGAACTTTCAAATAGCAACTCTAACACTGCTAACCTAACCCATTTACATGGTATCTGATCAATATGATGGCACTACATGTACGTACTAAAAAAATGTTAAATATTTTATGAAAAATCCATTTTGATGCCACGTGCCATCTAATAATTGGTCAATGTTGGAGGAGATTTTAACTGTCTAGGTGGAATAAAAATCATTTCTCTTAATTGGCATTGACAAGGATGTTCATGGTTGAATTTGGTCTACATATGATGCGATAATAATGGTAAGATGCCATATATATAGGCTGGCTTGGTTAGCTGTGTTAGAGTTTTTTTTTTTTTTTTTGAAAAAAATGGTATTAGAGTTTGGTTTAACATGATACTTCATTTGAAAGTGCATGGTGCAAATTGTATATTTTTTCTTCAATTATCAATTCGTACATTTTGCTAAAGTTCAAGTATGTGCAATTAAATCATTTGAAATTTTTATGCTCAAAATATTCTGGATTGTGAGAATCAATTTTATAAGATGGGAGAAGAATATCCCAAATTTTATAGTTAAGAAACGATTAAACTTTATTGTAAAGAAAAAAAGTAGAAAGCTATTAACATTTACACGAGAAAGTTATGGAATTTCACAATGTAAAATATGGTTATAGTATATCAATATATCAATTTAATTTGATAAAAATAACAGTGATGAAGCGATTAAAAGAGAAAATAACTACTATGAATATCAAGTTAAAATTAATATATTATATATTTTAAAAATATATTTGACATTTGAAATGCTAGAAAATTATGAAAGTAATTACAATTTAATACATCAAAATATAGTAATTAAAATATTAATTACTAATATATATATATATATATAACCAAGTAGTTTTTGATATACAAGTTTTTAGGTCATGTGCGTTGCACGTGATCTATAATATTATGAATGTTTTGCATGACAAAAATACAAAAGTGTTTATAAAATATGTAAAGAAAAAAAAAATTAACTTTTATTATTTAAAAAACAATTAATGATTAAGGTAGTTGACGTACAATTGTATCAAACAATTAATATCAACGCCAAGTTCTTCTTATATCCAATGATTAGAAATCAAAAAATAAAAGAAAGGGATGTAAGTGAAAATAATGAAAGGAACCACTTAAAAAAATGTAAAGAATATAAAAATTAAATGAAATAGTACGAAATGTGATTCTATAAAAGAATTATAAATTTCTTTTAAAATACAAAATTTGAGTAAATTTCATCATTGTTTGTGATTTTTTGCAGAATTTTATTTTCATCCGTGAATTAACATATACAATCTTAGGTTATGGATGAATACGAAACACTATGAAAGATTACAAATTAATGGTACAATTTATCAAAAATACACAAATGCAAACATCACAATTCCTATTGGTTTTGCACACAATCAAGAGGAATCATGAGGTTTCCTCCCTCATCTTGTAGATTTGTGCTAAGTCATCACCCAAGGAGTCTTAAATACGCAAGAGAGAAGCCGTGGAGGGTTGATGGAGGTGTGGAGCTCGGTTTCAAGATACAAGAGAGATAAGGTAAGGATTTTTGGTTTTAGCTTGAGTAATCTTTGAAAATGAGTTGGTGACAAAAAGAAATGCCTTGTGGCAGTAAAGATCGACTTGATTGGAGAAAATTTTGTGACATGCAAGCTATCCAAAACCGTGAATGCATGATGGATTCAAAGTGAAAGAAAAGTGGTAAGCTTAACACTATAATTTGAGGCCTACGGTTGGTTAAATATTGTGAGGAAATAATTGTGCAAAATGTTGGTAGCTTGGTGAGAGGAACATTGGAAGAACATTGAGGTTGCATGCAAGATCAAATTCACCACAAAGGTAAGGCATGCAATGTGTAGTGTTTATGGGATGCGTTGGGTACGCTCAGAAAGCCATTATGTTAGTTTTTTTTTTAATAGGGCCTAGCTACCCTATTAAAGTTTATTAATTACGAAATAGAAAGTACAAAGGAAGGGGACTTAAACCATACCTCCAAGTTACATGATCAAAAGAAAGTTTTGGAAAAACACCTATAGTAGGGAAATCCATTTTATGTGTATGACTTTTGATGATACAGTAAAACAGATATTCCCTACTATTACATTGAGACAATATACTAAAATAAAATTTAAAACAGAAAATGTAAATAAGAAAAGCACTTAGAATGGAGTGTTTCATTTTATGACTATAATTTTTACTACTGTCATAAAATTGAAACACTTGCATATTACAACAATCTATGTGAATAAAATTGACTTTAAAAGCATCTACCATGGGTTTCGAAATGACTAAGATTACTTATTTTGCAATAATTGCAATTTCTTGATTCTTTTTTGGATTCGCTTGCTAAAAATATCTCTCGCATTCCCAACTAGCTGCAAAGTTCACCAAGATGGCGTCTTCATCCAAGGCCTCATCATTTTCCCTCATATCCATGGCTTTATCTGAGGCTAAACTGAATATTTTATTAATTGAAACTTCAGTGTCTAAATGTCTCCTATACCGTATCCAAAAATAAATTTTAATTTTTACAAAATTTGTTTCGAAGACAAAAGAAACAGAAGAAACATCACTTAGTTTTTTATTGTACATGCATTTATCCGAGACGGACTCCAAATTTGGAGGATTTTTAGCATAGGCTTCCATTCTGTCACGTGAGCATGCTAATGTTGAAACAGACTTGTTATTATCAGTGGTTTGACTTGCACTCTTTTCAGTATCTGGGCTGTGTTCTCCACTGCCTTCCAACGTGTCCACGGGCCCAATCTAACCCCCCTCCTCACTTTCTGCCATTTGCTGGTCGTTCCCTTGCGTAACAGTTGCTGCTCGATTTGGTGGCATACGAAAATAATTTTTTGAATTCTCACTTGCACCCTCTTGAGTCGATTTGGGTATCCCGTCCATTCCTCAGCAGGTGCTGTCAGTTCCATATCCTTGTCATTCCTGACATTATTATTATTCTTATTATTTTTTTTGCCCCGCTTGCCTTGCACGTTAAGGAATAAAGCTGCATCAGACCTGCCCACTGCAGTGAGTGCCATTTCCTTTTCTCCCACTACGATTTGCACCCCATTTGCGTGAAAACTTCCCTGCACGTCGCTCTGCATGGCTTACGGCTTGGCTGAAATTGCAACTAGCTTCTCTCCAACACTCGGGTCACCCTAACCGTCTTTGCCATTTGCTCCCGTCCTCTGTTCAACAGCCGGTTCACGGCTCAAAACTACAGCTAGTCCCGCCTGACTCCCTGACACATTTTCTGCCGTACTTTGGCTTTCTTCATGCGGTACAAACGCCACCTGCATTTGTGGCTTAACAAAAATATTTTTTGTTACATACAAAGCCATCTGTCGCGACGTCCCATCATTTGCTAGAAACGCTAGTTCCTTTTCCCTCGCGCCTTCTGCCCCAAACTGTCCCCCGGGCCCACTCTCATCCATCAACTGGCCACCCCCAAGCGAAAATGATGTTGCCCTAACTGTTGACTTAATAAAACTATTTTTTGGCTTCTCCCAAGTAGCTCTATGCGTGGCATGTCGCGTCATGGCCCCCTTCGCTATTCACGTCCTCTCTTGCATGCATTCTCGGTTTTTGCTGGCAATTTCCTGTTTCATTATTTCTGGGCACTTTTGCATGGCACTCCTCGTTTACCGCACGTTCAAAATCTTTAGCCGGTCTGCCTTCAGTCGGTCTTCTTTCGCCTTGAGCGTGAATGGCTTGTCTTGCGTCAGGCCCACCTGCAGTTGCCACCGAAGTGGCTGAAAAGGTGCTACCCATGCTATTTGGTTCACCCACTATGGGTCCTGTCGTTTCCCATTCTCCCACGTCTTTTCTGGTTTTTCCATATTCATGCAAATACTCCGGCGCATCGTTCTTATCCGTCAGCTACTGAGAGGAAAAAATTGCTTTGACTGCTGCACCCGATACACCGTTTTCGACTATCGTCCTCGTCCTTTGCTCCTCCGTCGTTTCCCGTGGCAAACTTCGTGCAAATGATCCAGAAAAATGGCACCTAGTCTTTGGTTGACAGACCTGCAGATAGAAATATTATTGGTGTCAAATGGATATTCAAGAAGAAGTTAAATCCTGATGGTTCCCTCAACATATGCAAAGCTCGGTTAGTAGCCAAGGGCTGCAGTCAGTTACCTGGTGTTGATTATGGAGAAACGTTTGCTCCAGTAGCTAGGTATAACACAATCAGATTATTGTTAGCTCTGACTGCTGCACTTAAGTGGAATGTCTATCATTTAGACATAAAATCTGCATTTCTCAATGGCATCTTAGAAGAGGAAATTTATATTGACCAACCTGAAGGGTTTGAACTCTTGTCAGGAGAGAACAAGGTATATAAGCTCCAAAAAGCCTTATATGGATTGAAGCAAGCACCAAGGAGATGGTACAGCAGAATCAATGACCACTTGATTCATCGAGGATTTGTTAAAGTCAGAATAAAGCCACATTGTACACTCTTGAATCAGGTAACAAATTGCTATTGACAGTGTCATTGTATGTGGATGATTTGTTAGTTACTGGAAATTGTGAACAAGCCTTGCAGAATTTTAAATCCCAGATACAAACAGAATTTGAAATGTTAGACTTGGGACTTATGAGATATTTTCTTGGACTTGAAGTTTATCATTTGAGAACTGGTATTTGGTTGTCTCAGCAAAATTATATCTCCAAGGTTCTCAAGAAATTTCAGATGTCAGATTGCAAGTCTGTGTCAACTCCTTCTGTTGCAAACAAAAAGCTTTGTGCAGACTCTGGTAACCAACTTGAAGACCCTTCTGCATATAGAAGATTAATTGGGTGTCTGCTTTATATCTGTGCTTCAAGACCAGATATACAATTCTCAATGGCATTTCTCTCTCGATTTATGCAAGCACTAACTGATCAGCATATGATTGCTACCAAGAGAATTCTGAGATACTTGAAGAAAACATAATTTTATGGGATTCATTATACCAAGATAGCAGACTTTGCATTATGTGGATATACTGATTCTGATTTTGCAAGAAGCAGTGAAGATGCAAAGAGCACATCAGGTTATTTGTTTACACTTGGTAATGGTCCTTTCTCTTGAAATTCACATAAACAATTTGTAGTAGCTCAATCTTCAGCAGAATCTGAATATGTTGTTGCTGCTGAAGCTGCAAATCAAGCTCTTTGGTTGAGGAAGTTACTTGTGGACACCAAATTTGAGCAAAAGTTTCCTACAGATTTGTTTATTGACAATAAGTCTGCCATTGCTATTGCTAAAAATCCTGTCTGGCATGGCAAGACTAAGCACATAAATGTGAAATATCATGCCATCAGAAATGCAGTAGAAAAGAATGAGATAAATGTTCAATATTGCCCTTCAGAGTTACAGCTAGCTGATATTCTAACTAAGCCTCTTCAAAAGTCAAGATTTGAAGCTCTCATAACTAAACTAAATCTCTCCATTGCAAGTGTTAAGGGGGAGTGTTAGAAAATAACCCCTGCATGGACACGTGCAAGCCTTTTGTACAAGCATGATCTACATATTTCTAGCTGTCAATATTTTGATGTTAATGTGTTGTTTTCATCCTGAAAGAACACCTGTAAGTGGTTTGTTACAAGTGTCATCTACACTATCATTTTGTAATGTATATATGACCACTGTGTGATCATCATGTGCTAAGAAGATGAATACTCTGCTTCTGTCCAGCAGCCTACAAGTTCTCTCTTTACTTCTTTCTTTCTCAATTCATACGTTTTTATCATGACATTAACAATACATGCCACAGACTCACCATCTCACGCCTATATATAATACTACTGCAATTAGTTAATGTTTACATCGCCACACAGAGAACGAGAGACATGAAACATGGACGTATATTATAGAATATTATTATTATTTGCTTTTGATTGAAAGTTATTTTTGGATTACAACATGCTCATTTGGAGTACGTTTTTTCCATTGGATCACAAGATTTCCAGTCGTTATAAGGATAAACATTCTAATAGTGACAAAACAAAATACTATACGTAAGGCATTCCTGGCGAATGAAAATGATGTTCAGGGTCAGGTCCTCCAGGTGAAACTCTGTCATAACCTGCATCCAATGCAAAAACCTGTCGATGGTACTCCAGCTTTGTTCTATCATAGCCTAATTCATGTAAAAGAAGGCGGCTCCTAATAGTCTTCTTCGCGACGGATTGTGCTTGAGAACTCATCATAAGAACCACGAAGAACACAGCCAAGAAAAATCTTGCTGCAGTTAACTTAGCCATCCTATGGGCAACTAGTAAGTAGAGCAAGTACTAGCAGAGGTGAGAGAAGTATCCAACAGAGTGCTCCTATTTATAGGGCTAAATTATAAGTGAAATAGTGACAGTGCAGATTAAATGAGTCAGTATATTTTGTTTTGCCTTAGATCAATTATTTTTAATCACATCACGTTAGATCCTCCAAGAAGACAAAAAGAAGGAAACAACACAGTGTTGTCTGCTTCTTTATATCAATTTATTCGATTTCTATGGGTCTCCCACCTTCTTAGACCATTTCCAATGTTCCCACTTCCTGCGGGATGTTTCACCTCTTCCATTTCCTAGGAAGATCAAGCTTCTACAAGGAAGATATACCGATGAGAAGAACAAGTTCTTCTGCGCTTTCAAAGATGCAGTCATCTCATCTCATCTCATCATTTGCCAAAATCAACAGCATAAATTGGATAGTGATGAACGACAAAGGGAAAAAGTCATGCCTACATAGCTTCTCTAAACAACACAAAAACACGCACATGGATTAGAATTTCATACAAGTTTTCATCCGCTAATATTGTTTCCTTTCGTGCCGATTTGCCGCATACAATTATTAATTTGTCTCTCCAACATAAATTATTCCAAGAGCCACATTCCATATTGTCTTCCAGAAAAAGTGAGGCCAAAGCTTTAGAAAGACAAATAAATATAAACTAAGATCACGAAGAAGCTCCCAACCATGTGTATACATGGTCATTTCACTAAAGATCAATATGAATGTGAAGCTTTGATGTAACAAATAGATAATTTTTACAAAATCAAATTCTCTAAAACACGATTTAGCAAATGCATATAGCTAGAGAAGATTGTAAATAGAAATTTACATGATAAAATCAGTTTCGATAAACATGTATTTTTTTCTGCATGATGCTCAAAAAGTCTCTTAAATTATTAAAGAAATTTAAATAAATTTTTATTCTTTTATTATGTTCAATCAATCCCATACACTTTTATTTTGAATAAAACAAACTCTTATAACTAACAGTGGTCTAATCATTATTAGTTAAAATGTCACTTGTCATTTTATAATCACATGATCATATTATTATATCATATCATTATACATTATAAAATATCAACATATCATGTAGGTTGGTCTATTTGATCATATTTTTAGATATTATGCCTTTCTTTTTTCTAAATCAATCCAACCTTTGATCATATTTTATCCACATCAAAATACTGGTGCTACATACCAAACCACCATAGGAAAGGTAAGACATTGAGACTATTGAGTAGAGAAAAGGAGAAAAATAAAAGCAAAGAAATGGAGATCCAAGCAATCAGGTTATAAACTGTCTCATCATGCTTTATAGTTGAATATATTAAGCTTTTCCTTTGTTTCCTATGGGATTTCAACCTCAAATTTGAATCTTAGGATATCGAAATAGTGGAATTCATGAGATGACAAATGCAATCTCCTAATGCAAAATGTTTGATATTTAACTCTTTGTTTCCTTTGAGAGGGTGAAGGGGCCAAGGGTCGGGACACGAGCAAGAGGTATTAGCAACTTAACTAGAATGACAAGTGGATGAATTAAAGTTTAATTTGATTGATAATTTTTTTTCTTATATTTTTTTGCTCTGTATTATTTGATTTTTAAACTTTTTAAAAAATTATTATAAAGTAAAGGTAATAGATATGAAAAGAATATCGTGTTTGATTTAAAATGGATAAATAATTAAAATATAACAACAATTATAACATTTAGTGATTTTAAAATTTATCATACAATTTGTCATCCAAATAAATATAAAAAAAATTATTTTCTACAGTAGCCAAGGGTCGTTTCCCTTTTTGTTTCCGAAAGTAAAAAGTAAAGCAACAAAAACACGAAGCCTAAGAGATGGCTATTAAGAAGTAGAACATATGAGGAATTCCTACATAGTTGCTGTAACCCATAGGCTTTTGTTGCACCCTGATATTTAGTTAGTTAAAAATATGCATATCGGCCCTGGAGAAATTAATAACAGTAATAATATTTATTATCAGGTTAATTTTAAATGAAAAATAAGTACGCTCCTTTATTACATTCCCTATTTTTTTCTTTTTCTTTTCTTTTTTCTAAAACTTTTTAGTTAAAAAATTATGATATTTAATTAGCTATAAACACAAATTGAAAGATTTGATCAATTTTAAAATAATCTATAATTTTAAAATATCAGGTTAATATTTGTTTTTTTCTTTTTCTTTTCTTTTTCCCAAAACTTTTTTAGTTATAAAATTATGATATTTAATTTGCTATAAATACAAATTGAAAGATTTGATCAATTTTAAAATAATCTATAATTATTATCAAATTCACAAAAAAAAAAAACAATGCATTGCTGACGGATATTTTTATCAGTAATAGTTTTGATTTCATTGATATGTCACATTTCTGACAGAATTACTAATGAAAATTTTTGTTGGCATTCAATCGAAATTTCTGTGGTTAGTAATGGCAAATACGTCAATAATTCTATCAGCAAAGGTTTGGATCTATTGGCCGATTTGTTTGTTGGTAATAAGGGAATTCTGTCGATACTTTTTGACGGTGAGGATCGACGAATAGTCGACAAATAGTTGACAGAGTTAGCTTTGAAGCTCGCAAGCAGTATATGTTGGCAATGGCTTAGAATCCATCGGTATTTTATATGAATTTCGTCATAAATTAATGAATTTTGTTTGTAATTGATGAATTTCATAGGTAATAGAGGAATCCTGTTGGTAATAACTGCAAAACCAAAATTTTTTTTTAATTAAATTTTGTCTTGTTGGTAATAAAATTATTATATGATGCGGCTCTTGATAAAGCAAACATATATGCATATAAAAAATATGAAAACTTAATACAAATCATAGTTAATAAAAATAAAAAAATGTCCAATGTAAACATCTAAACATAATCTTAAGAAGTATCTAATGTAAAGCTCACAAGGGGGTGGGGGTGGCTGTTGCTGTTGTTGCTGTGATGGAGACGATGGATCTGGCTGTTGTGATGAGGAAGGCTTGGAGGCGCTTAGCGGTAACCTCGCTACAATGACCTCTAACAAGTTATTACGTTTGCCCATCAATGTGATTAATGTATTAGCATTACTAACCAATTTTCAATATCTTTCAAGCTCAAGCGTAAAAAGAGAAAGAGGTTGTGTAGCGTTAGGACCACAAGCAAACTTAAACATCATGGCTAGAGCTAGAGGTCTAGAAGCGAGGACTATGGTGTCAAATTTGTAGATGTGGGTCTAAGTACTGTTGGGCCCTCCAATAGCCTCAATCCATGCCTTAAGATTAAACTCTAGCTAGGTCAATGGTTGATCACTGTACTTCTGCAATAGAATCATATGATTTTTACAAATAGAAATGTAAAGACCTTCTCCCCGATCGTTATCAGTGTCCGAGACTTGCGAGTGAACCCGCCAAATCCCAAACAAGCCTTAGTTGAGATTCTGGATAATTAAATTGAACATTCTAACATGTATGTAAATCGACTTGTAATAATAATACTATTGTTTACTTAAACTAAATAAACAGCTGTAATTAGGATGTAGCAACTAGATAACAATATCTGAGTTTAACCAACTTCAGGCTAGTCTCAACATTTCAGTTAGAATTCGTTACACAACCTCAAGGTTTTAGCAAATACATTTTCGATGAACTAGTAATTTTTATAAGCCTAACTGTTTTACACAACACGACCCTTATGCAGCGGAACGACTCAGAGTGGAAGTCTAAGAGATGCCATTAACTACGTCACAACGAGTCAAAATGCTGGGGCGATACACTTGAGCTGATCACTTATTTGCAAAAAGGGAAGATAAGGGGTTGAGTCTCACAGACTCAGTGATCATCGACTCCGTGAACATGGCGTAGATGGGAAACAAGCCAAGGATAAATAATTTGAACATTAAAAACATATGAATATATATAAACAATTTAAAATCTAATGAAGCATTTGTGCCTTATATGTAAACTAAAAAGTTATGTTGCGAAATAATCACTTCAAGTAATATAATAAAATCAGTGCAAGCAAAAGACTTCTACCGTCGAAGCAATTTGTTGTCCTTTACTTAAAATCAAGCTAACATAAGTGCACACGCTTTCGTAAAATCAAGCAATATCGATACTTATACACAAGTTTATAAATGATCTCCTTCTCGAGATATTAAACACAAATCCATCGTATAAAAAAGGGAGCTGCGAAAAAACTCATAATTCTCACCATGCGAAAGAATACGTATTTGAAAACCCAAAGAGATATCACTCTCAAGTAGGTGATAATAATAATGAACTCGTGGACCCATTTCCACGTAATAACATCTGAGAGGCTCCCCTCCACCGGATTCCCACAGCCATGGCAGTCTCGACAATGTTGGCCAACATCAGAGAAATCAGGTGGTTGTAACCACGTATATCAACTTGTTACCTAGCCACATATATCAACCGTGGCCTTGCCGCGTATATATCACATACCATGGCCTAGCCACGTCTAATAGCCCGGTCGATGATCCAAAGGTTCTTTAGCTAGAGTTCACTGGTGCACAAGGGTCACACTATCTCGATGTGCCATTCGACTTACTCTCGAATCTCTCGATTTGACAAAACCATTTAAAAAGTAAATTAGGTTCTCAAAAGCTCATTTTAAATCTATTTCCAAAATACCAATTGTGGTAACATGATAAACTCGTTTGTAAAACTTTATAATGTAAAACCTTTGCACGAGGTTTAAATATCAAATCAGCATGGTGAATGTATGTAATTTATTCATGACTACACATCACAAAAACAAATAAGGCACATTTTGACATAAACTGTGGTAAAGAGCTTGTTTCTCGATTTCTAAAACCCTTTACATATATAGCTTATATATATATATATATNTATATATATATATATATATATATATATATATATATATATATATATTTCAAAACAATTTCAAAAGTCACGACATCCACAATTGCCTAGCATTTCTACCAGCTAATGCTTTCCACAATAACAGTGTATAAATCTTAATCATATAGTTGTATATAAAACATCATTCTATATATTATGAAACCTTTTTGAAATAAACACCCCTTACTCACCTCACAATAGTGGGACATTATGTCGCTATCGGTTCGGGTGCGTTTCTAGCTAATTCTACTTGCCGGTCACTCGTTATCTCCTTCAGTACACCACCTCAGCAAACTTTTCTCACTTACGCACTTCCTAGAAACAAATTAAACTCAGTATACTTAATCATACACATATAAGGGCAGCACCTTGATTAATGAATCCTTAATCAAATTTTATATTTTTCATCCTCATCATTCACAATAATCTAACATGCAATCTATGAACTTTCAACCAACCAAATCCAATACAACATAATGTACTCACATTGCATGCTTACCTTTCAGTTTTTATCTTGAATTCCACATATAGCTCATAAATTCCTTACATCTCGTGTTGGTCCCTAATAAATGTGCTAAAGGGGGGTGAATAGCACTTTTTGGCTCTTTCTAAATTTGATTTCTAACTGGGGGCAAATTGAAGATCAATGATGTGAAATTTGATGCAAGATGAATGAATAATTTAAGGAAGAATGAAATTGAAAAATAAAACAAGGCAAACAATACTCAAAGATTTATAGTGGTTCGGTCAAAGACTTACAACCACTACCTTGATTGTTCAGCCAAGGGTTTTCCAAATCAAATCACTAAAAATGGTGAAATTCCTTAGCTCCCACCAAGCTTTTACAATGGCTTTTCACAGGCTCAGCCACAACCTTAACAATGGTTTTTCTCGGGATTAACCAAAACCCAAACTAACTTTTACTAGGATGAGTTAGAACCAATACAAACAATCAAGCAACCCAAGCTTGAATTAACTCCTTAGAGTGACTCGCTCACTCTAAGTATACAAGGAGAAAAGAAATAAAAGTGTACCTATGATCACTAACCTGATCTGAGTGGTACAAAGTGAAGTGCTTAAATTTGTTACAAGGATAGGAGTGAAGTGCATAAAGTATGCAGAGGATTTTTGCTATTTTTGAGCTCTTTTTGATCTTGGCAGCCTTGGATGTGTTTCTTAGCTGTTAGGGGTGTCTTTTATACTTGAAAAATCAACTCTGATGGATGTTTGACAGATTCTGACATTTGGAAACAGTTTGGAGTTGGTTCTAGCCGTTAATCTTTCTTCTAGCTTCAAATTTAAATTTTCAGATAGAGAGCTCTTAGTCGACTAACACACTTCTTAGTCGATTAAGTTGGTTTTATCCTTTGATCCTAGTTTCAAGCAATAAGCTCTTAGTCGACTAACGATTCCTCTTAGTCGATTAAGTCGGTTCTGTTTCAAAACTCAGCTTTTGGCATTAAGCACTTAGTCGACTAATAATATCTCTTAGTCGATTAAGTTGGTTCTGTTTCTGAACTGGCCATCTTCACTTTTGAGTTTAGTTGACTTACTCCCTTGATTATCCAACTAAGTGGCTTCTGTTTTGTGGCTCAAATGTAGCTCCTCATTCTTATGGAATTTTATGTTCCCTTTTTCGTGATTGATTTATTATTAGCATACGTTTTTCATCTTGCACACTCAAGTAACAACGTTAGACATAAATGAGTGGGAATGTTTTATTATCATCAAAAACTAATGGAGCCAACAATCTCCTTTTTTTTTATGATGACAAAACATTCCTTAATTAACGGCACAATGTCTATTTATTCCTTTTTATTCTGCACAGAATGAGGAATTTCACCCCCTGAGTGTGTGCTCCCTCTTAATGTATGCATGATTCTTATTCTTGAATTTAGCAAGTTTTTATTTATCTTTTAAAGAAAATGACAAGTATAGATTCAGATATCATCAATGTTGTAATTAACTGTCTGTCACATTGTTCCAGACCTTATTCACTTAAAAACTAAATACCATAAACCATCCAACAAAAATATCAGCATTCATATTCATTCTCAACCAAATTCCATTCACCATATCATAACAAAAATTAGTTATCAACATAACAGCCCAATATCAACACCCAATGTTTAAACAGCAGTAGTCAAAATAACATAAATATCAAGAACAAATTTAAATGTTTAACCATCAGCTTACAATTTTCAACATAATAACATAAATAGCAAAGTCAAATTCAAATGTTCAACTGCCAGCAAATAAAAACAACTTAATCATCATAGTTAGAGTTCCTAAATTGCCCCTAGATCATTTCTACCTTCCTTTAAAACTTTTCTACTTTCTATCTCCTCTAAGCTTTCTATCATAATTCTCTCTTTTTTTATCATCATCAAAATCGAGGGGTGTTCAATCAGTTTCTGAAGAAGCAAAAGGGGTAGACTCATCAATGCCAAAATAGGCATTAAAGGGTTCAGGAGAGGGTTCAGGTGATCGACTTTTGGGTGAGGCTTCAGGGGAAATTTGGAGTGGATCTTAAGCAGAAAAGATGGTTTATGGTCTGGCTTTTTTAGCTATCTTGGAAGACTTTCTTCTCTTAAGGAATTTTTTTTTGTTGCCATAATCTTCCTTCCTCTAACAGAAGGTTTAGGTTTCTCTTGTGTTGGTGCAATAACTTTTCCTTTGTCTTTACCAGATTGATCAGTCTACCTTGTAATGTGCATTGACTTTGGAAATGCTTTGACAGATGCTAGCTTTTGAGCTTTAGCCTTTGTTGCTTTTTTTTCTACTTGCTCTTCTTTGACCATTTGATGGAAAACATCCATTATTGAAACTTCCTCAAATTTAGGTGGACATGGTTATTTTTGCTGTGGTTCATCATGTGGTGGAGAGGTGTCATATCAAAGGATCCAAGTACTTTAATGCCTTCATTGGATTTTTCATCATTTTTAGGCTCAAGAGTGGGAGATTTCCTTGGCTGAACAAATTCTGGTTCATGACCTTCAGGCTAAAAGGCAGGACTTTCAGCAGCTTGTTCTAATGGTGTTGGACTTACTATTGCAGAAGTGTCTACAGCTGTAAAACTAGTAGCAGATTTTCTTTTTTCCTTTATCACACTTTTCAACTCTTTCAACTTGTTTTGAATATGCGGAATCTTTGTAGACTGGTTAGTGAGTTTTCCATCTATTCTCATTTCAAATTAAGGATCATTTCACTTGAAATCTGTAATGAAGCTGCCTTTGACTGAGTAGGAAGGGAATGTTCATCTCTTAGAGTCGTTTTGGGGGTTTTAACAAATTTTTCTCCATCAAGCTTGTACCCCATCTTTAGCAGACTTCCTAAGTAGATTGCTTGGTCTCTGCTTTTTACTTAATTTAATTCATACCTAGAACTCCATATCCCCTTTTTCTTCACCAGTGAGGTGATTATGTTCCCATAAGGCAGGTTACTTTATCAATTTGGCAAGCTCTTCTCATCCTTTCTATCATGAATCGGCCTAAGTTAAGTGGAGCAATATTGAAGGCATGCTCCATGAGCCAAATGTCCTAAAGACTTACGTAGCTGAAGCTACCACTTCTCACATGAATATTTGCAACAATAAAATAATGCAGGATTCTAATCTAAGGGCTTTTGATGAAACTAGCATAGCTTTTGGATGAGTATATTTCTTTCTTTCCTATGATTATTCCCACAGAGATGAGGGATCATAATTCTCAAGAATTTCATAATCACCCTCTTCACATTCAATTTTAAGCATATTTCCCAAATCTGCAGCAGTCACCATAAACTTTTTTTCGTTTAGGAAGACATTCAGACCATCATTAATAAAATCCTCAAGTTCCTCAAGTTCATTCTTATCTAATGCTATGCTTGCATAGAATTCCTTTACAAGACTAGCACTATAGGTTTTATTCTTAAAGGTGCTAAATTTCTTCAATTTCATTTCCTCAAAATAATCCGATAAACCTACTTGAATTCAGGGGTCTCATCAAAGCTATCCCAATCGATAAATTTACCTTATGTAATGGGAGCATTTTCTATCTTTTGGAACGTATCCTTATGTTCTTCATTTCTAAACTTTGAGGACGGAAGATTACCTTTCTTGGAGAATTTTTCTTTTTTTTTCTTTTTCTCAGATTCTTGTGCCTTCTCTTTCTAGCTTTTTCCAATTTTCTCAATCATAGAAGCGAACTCAACTTTTTTCTTCTTCTTCTGAATTTCTATTAGTGGATTCTCTTTCATAGGTTGTTTTCCCTTCTTCTTTGCCAAAACATTACTAGTTAATGTGGTTTTGGCCATTTTGGTTTTAAGCAATTTCAAGCTTAGGGTTTCGTGAGTTTGAGAAGGAAGGATTTCAGTTTCAAGAGGGTCGGTTTCAGATGAAAGAAATTGAAGAGAGAATGAATTAAAAGAGATTAATCTTTCTCAAAAAACCGTTAATCTCCCCCTCTTTAAATATGGTTGGTAACCCTCTTTTTCAAAATTTAAAAATTTGCTTCTCATTTTTTTTTCAGTTAAGAGGTTTTTCCTTTAAATTCTTCACTCATAGGCTGTCTCTGTTTCCCTTTATTATTTTATTCATTTTATTTGACTGAGTCTTATTATTTAAGGAAATAGAATTCTCTTAGTTGATTAAGCGATTCTCTTAATCAACTAAGTACCTACTGTTTTATGAATTAAAATTTCACAAATTTCCTAAAGCTCCTGTACATTAGTCATTCCTAGATTTCTTCTAATTTCACAAAATCTTTCCTTATTCAGAGGCTTGGTGAATATATCAGCTAATTGTTGTAAAGTGTTAACAAATTCAATCTTAATGTCTCTTTTCATCACATGGTCTCTAATAAAGTGATGTTTAATTTCAATATGTTTGGTCCTAGAGTGCTGGAAAGGATTCTTTAAGATGTTGATGGCACTTGTGTTATTACAAAATATTGGTACATTACGCATTGTTACTCCAAAGTCTTTTAATTGTTGTTTAATCCACAAAATCTGAGTACAACAACTACCTAAAGAAATATATTCAGCTTCAGCTATGGAGAGTGCAACAGAATTTTGTTTCTTACTTGACCAGGATACAAGCATACTTCCTAGAAATTGATAAGTTCCACTAGTTCTCTTTCTATCCATTTTGCTTCCAACAAAGTCTGCATTTGAATATCCAATAAGACTAAAAGATGATTTTCTAGGATACCATATTCTTAGAGTTTGTGTATCTAAGAGGTATTTAAAGATTCTTTTAACAACAATCAAGTGTGATTCTTTGGGTTGTGATTGAAATTGTGAACACAAGCATACACTGAATTGAATATCAAGCTTGCTAGTTGTTAAATAAAGTAATGATCCAATCATACCTCTATAGAGCTTTTGATCAACATTTTTTTCCTTTTTCATCAGCATCAAGTTTTGTGGATGGACTCATTGGTGTGCTAATTGCTTTCAGCTTTAGCATTTCAAACTTTTTCAGCAAGTCTTGAATGTATCTTTCTTGACTGATGAAGATTCCCTCCTCACTTTGTTTGATTTGAAGGCCAAGAAAGAATTTCAGCTCACCCATCATGCTCATTTCAAATTCACCCTGCATCTCTTCAGCAAAGTTCTTGCATAAAGCCTCATTAGTAGCACCAAACACAATATCATCCACATAGATTTGAACAACATTTAAATCATTCAAGCATTTTTAATAAACAATGTTGTATCAATGCTTCCTCTAACATACCTTTTTTCAACTAGAAACTTTGAAAGCCTCTCATACCAAGCTCTAGGAGCTTGTTTCAATCCATATAAAGCCTTATTTAGTTTGAAGACAAAATCAAGCTTTTCAAAGTCATCAAATCCAGGGGGTTGTTTGACATAAACTTCCTCTTGGATAAACCCATTTAAAAAGGCATTTTTCACATCCATTTGGAATAATTTGAAGTTCATGTAACATGCAAATTCTAGCAACAATCTTATAGCTTCTATCCTAGCAAGAGGGGCAAATGTTTCATCATAGTCAATGCCTTCCTCTTGGTTATACCCTTGAGCCACTAACTTAGTTTTGTTTCTAATAACATTACCTTGCTCATCAACTTTATTTATGAACCCCCATTTTGTGCCTACAATTGGGTGATTTAATGGCCTAGAAACCAATGTCCATACTCAATTTCTCTTAAATTGATCAGGCTCTTCTTGCATGGCCCGTATCCGTCTTTCTTCTTTTCCTTCCTCTTCAAAGCTTTTAGGCTCGATTTGTGAGATGAAAGTTATGAATTCACCTATTTCTCTAGTTCCCTTCCTAGTTTTGACTCATTGAGAAATATCAACAAGGATCTACTCTTTTGGATGATCCTTGATATACTTCTAGCTCTTTGAAAGATCATTGTGTTGATTTTCAGTCTTTTGCAAGGTTTCTAAGGGTGGAGGCTCTATTTCTCTTTTTAGGGAATTTTTTTCACTATTTTTCTTATCTTCTAGGCTCATTTCTTGCATTTGTTTTTCAAGGTCATTTGTATTAGGAATTTCCTTTTGCAAGGCATTAGATTCATCAAAAATTACATGGATAGACTCCTCAACTGTTAAAGATATTTTGTTAAAGACTCTATAAGCTTTTGAGTTTAATACATATCCTAGAAATATAGCCTCATCACTCTTATCATCAAACTTTTCTAAAGGATGTTTTCCATTGTTCAACACAAAGCATTTGCAACCAAAACTTCTAAGGTGAGAGATGTTTGGTTTTCTACCTTTGTATAGTTCATATGGGGTTTTTGATATTATGGCCCTTATTGAGACTCTATTAAGGATGTAAGCTGCTGTGTTGATAGCTTTTGCCCAAAAGTACTTTGGTAGATTATTTTCACAAAGCATGGTTTGGGCCATTTCTTTTAAGGTTCGATTTTTCCCTTCTACAACCCCATTTTGTTGAGGTGTTCTAGGTGCTGAAAAATTATGATCTAACCCCTTTTCATTACAAAAGTTTTCAAACTCATCTCCCTCAAACTCACCTCCATGATCACTCCTAATGCTAACTATGACAAGTCTTTTTTCATTGTCAACCTTCCTACAATGATTTATAAATGCAGGTAGAGCATCATTCTTTTGAGCAAGAAAGTAGACCCAAGTGTACCTAGAGTAGTCATCAACTATCATAAAGCCATATGATTTGCCTCCTAGGCTAGTTGTGCTAATGGGTCCAAATAAATCAATGTGCAGCAGTTCAAGAGGCTTAGAGGTGGGGACAACTTTCTTGGTTTTGAAGGATGTTCTAACTTATTTACCTAGTTGGCATGCATCACAAATTTGATCATTCTCGAACTTGAGTTCAGGCAATCCTATAACCAGTTTTTTTCTTATCAATTTTAAGATGGTATGCATGCTCACATGTCCAAGCCTCTTATGCCATAACCAGCTATCATTTTCTTCATTTGCCAAAAGACATGTTTCATAATTAAGCTCAAGATCTTCAAGAAATATAACATACATATTCTTAATTCTTTTTCCTATTAAAGAAACTTCGTTAGTACTTATGTCACAGCCTAAATTTTGAGCTATGACCAGCGCATGGGCCCAATGGGCATAGCCCACTAAGCCTAAGCAAGCCTATTTAAGCAATCCTGATCATTAATCCCAACCATCATTTTTAAAACCACATATTGTAATTCTCAACTAAAAATATTTCAGTAACATTTTATAGTGACCCAATACTCACCATTTTATTATGTCAAAATAATGTCACCCGTTTGCCAACTCATAGTGGCATCAGTAATCAAATATACATATTTGATTTATAACGTGGATCCTAGCGGATTACATTGTATAAATGCGTTCACAGGTAACAGACTTTTGATCGTCAGTGGAGTGACCATGGGTGAAAGTAGAGCTACTAAGATGCCATAGTACCTACCAAGAAGGCGAGCATACGTGGACAACTCAATCTAGGTCCCAAATGCCTCAAAATCTAAAAACATGAAGTTTAAAAACGTGAGTATAAAACTCAGTGAGTGAACATAAGAAGGGAACAAGCAATCGATAAGGAGAACTTGAAAATCATGATGCACTTGTTTTAAAAACAATGCAATTGATTTAATTTCTTAGTAAAAACACCTCATTTCAAACTTTGATTAATAACCTTATAGTGTTGCAAAAATCCATGATCAATCCATGAAGTTAAATGGGTGAAAAATATGTCAAAATCAAGCAAGGTAGCAAGCATGACAGCAAGTTTCTCGCTACAGCGAGAAATAGTCTCAATTTGCATATGTTTTTATTTTTCAAGCATATCTCCCACTACAGAGGTCCAATTGACCTGAGTTTTAAATCATTAGATAGCTAAGAGGCTAGGATACAACTTTGATGTTTAACACTTTGCCCAGTTCTGACCGGAAGGTGGTAAAAATCTTCATTGAAATGAAAGAACTGCACTAAAACCCAAGAGTTTCTCGCTGCAGCGAGAACTAGGCCAGTGTGACCCCTAAAACCCGAGAGTTTCTCACTGCAGCGAAAATGAATCTCGCTGCAGCGAGAAACAGAGCATTTTAATTGAAATGGGTCTTGTTACATTAAAAGCCATTTTCTTGTTGAAATGAAAAGCAATTCGAGAGTAATTAACAATGCCAACACACAACACAATCACAATTATTTTCATAAACTTTTTATAACATATATATATGTATTTGTATATACATACATCATCATGCATATCATCCCGCCACACTCAGCTCAATGCAATATCATCATCATGTGTGCACTCCCTACTCACACACTTCAACATCATCATACAACATTATTCATCAATGCACAACATATATTCATATATATACATACCAACATAATATAGGAGCACATGGATTCATTCTTTTACACATTTCACATTTTCACAACATCAAAACATTTTATCAAGGGCTTGTTCCCATGCATAATTTAATGAAAACCAAGTAAAATCATTTAAATGCTTCATCCCAACACATATGTATTTCCCAAAAACACTTTGATGCAAGTTCACTCACCGGTCTTGTTGATTCTTTTGCTTGACTCTAGCCTCAACTAATGCTCCAAATGGACATGTGAGGCCTTGTTGGAACCTATACACACACAATATCACCACAAACCCAAATTGGCATTAATATAATTCTAAAAGCTTTTTCCTAAATCAAGTTTTACTAGTTATTCCTAACAGTTTCCAATGGCCTTTCGATTAGCTATCTATTCTCTCTATTCTAGTATCATTAGAAATAAATAAACAAACCTCAACAATAAAACAACTCACAACTCCAATTACTAGCCATTATCAACAACCTAAAATCAATCTTAATTCATTACTCACCTTGGTGGATTTGTAGTTGAATTTCTTCTCAAGAATACTCAAGCTATCATGGAAAATCCCTTTTTTTCTCTCTCTAAACTTCCAACTATTGGCTCCATTAGTTTTTTATGATAATAAAACATTCTCATTTATTTGTGTCTAATACTTTTACTTGAGTGTGTAGGAAATTAATATATGAAATTAATTTCTTGACTCTTCAAAGAGTATTTTTGAAAGAAAAAGAGGGATAGAATCATCAAGATGTAACTAAGTAACAAGGAGGAAGCTTATTGGTGAAACAAGGAAGAACATTGGTTGACCAAATTTCAAATTGGAGAAATGGTGGGTTGAAGAGTTTAAGAAACAGAATCAATTTAGTCAACCAAGTCAGTCGACTAAGTACTCTCTGCCAGAATCTGCAAACCAGAAACAGAACCAACTTAGTCAACCAAGTCAGTCAACTAAGAGCTCTCTGTCTGCAAATTGAACTAGAGCATTACAAGACAGATTAACCGCTAAAACTCATCCTTAACTGTTTCCAATAGATATAAACTACCAAACTGCCATCAAAGTTGCATCTCCAAGTATAAAAGAGTCTTCCAACAATAAGAAATAAGTTTTTTGAAGCCTTGAATGAGATTTGAGCTATAGAAAGTAGAAAAAACCAAAAAAGCTTCACTGCACCTTACTGCACTTAAACGTCAATCTTTGTAATAGAGTTCAGCACTTCATCTTGTACCATCTAGATCAAGTAAGTGATCATGGGTACTTCTTTATTACTTCTCTTGTATTCGTAGAGTGAAGGAGTCACTTTAAGGGGTTGTTCAAGCTTGGGATAGCTTGATTGTTAAAGGTTGTGGATGAGCCTTGGAAAACCACATTGGGTTTTAGTTGAGCTCGTAAAAAACTAGTGTAAAAGGTTTTTGGCTGAGCTTGGTAAAAGCTATTATAAAGCTTGGTGAAAGCTTGTGAATTTCACCGATCCGTAGTGGATTTGTGGGAAAATCCTTGGTTGGATAAATAAGGTAGTGGATGTAGGTCTTGGATTGAACCACTCTAAATTGCTATGCATTTTATACTCTATTTTTGTTTTCTTAAGTTCTAGAAATTAGTTTATAATCTTGTCAAGAGCCAAATTGTGCTATTCACCCCCCCTCTAGCACATATTATAGGGACCAACAATTGGTATCAAAGCTAGTTCCCTGTTTTTAAGGCTTAACATCCTTTGGGAAGATCCAAATGGCTCAACAAAAAACCATAGTTACTGAGGGACAATCAGCAAACAGACCACCACGGTTTGATGGCTAATTACCCTTATTGGAGCACTAGAATGTCAATCTATATTAGGGCTATAGATTATGAAATATAGGACATCATAACTAATGGACCCTTTATGCCCTCAACCGTGAATGTAGTGACAAATGAGTTGATGCCCAAGCCAAGGTCTAAATGGACTGAGGCTGAAACTAAGAAAGTTCAAATAAACTTTAAGGTCGTCAACACATTACATTGTGCCTTGACCCCCACTGAATTTAACAAAGTCTCAAGATGTACAACAGCTAAACAAGTGTGGGAAAAATTTAGAATAATCCATAAAGGGACTTCTCAAGTAAATGAGTCCAAAATTGTTCTTTTAACACATAGTTATGAAATGTTCAAAATGGAGCCTGGTGAAGACATCACCAGCATGTTTGGTAGGTTTACAAACATTACAAATAAATTAAGTCAGCTAGGCAAGCTTATCCTTGAACATGAATTAGTTAAGAGACTGCTTAGATGCCTACCCAAATCCTGGAAACCAAAAGTGACTGCCATTAGAGAGGCTAAAGATATGAAAATCATCACTCTTGATGAGATTTGTGGTTCTCTTCTCACTCATGAGCTAGAGCTTAAGGAAGAAGAAGAAAAAGACAGAAGGGAAGCAAAGGAAAAGAAAAAGAGCATTGCACTTAAAGCCAGCATCCTTGAAGAAGAGCTAGAAGAGCTTTCCTATGATGATGATGAAGAATTAGCTCTAATTGCAAGAAAATTCAGAAAACTAATGAGCAGAAGAAATCGAAGGCTAACTAGAAGAGGTTTCAGGAAAGACAAAGGTGCTTCATGGAAAATGAGGAACAAAAATGACTCCAACAAAAAAAAGGAGATGATTTGCTACTAATGTAAGAGACCTGGTCACTTCAAGTCCAAATGTCCATTGTTGAAAGATGAAACCCCCAAGAAAAATAAGAAATCTAAAAAAGCAATGGTGGCTGCTGCATGGTCGGACAGTGACACATCAAGCTCTAAAATTGGTGATGAAAAATCTGAGGAAAGAGCAAACATCTATTTAATGGCACAAGAAGATGAAACAGAGATACCCTCATCCCCTTGCATTAATTCTTATGATGATTTACAGGATGAGTATGAGTGCCTTTGTGATGAATTTGAAATTTTTTTTTCAAAATACAAATCATTAAAGAAAAAGGCTACACTTCTTGAAAATAATTTGGAACAAATCAAACAAAAGTTTATTTCTATTTTTTAGTAAAGAAATATTTTGCAAATTGAGTTAGAACACTCAAAAACAGACTTTGAGGTCTTAAAACAAGTTTGAAGCTTTGCAAATAACTCTTGATGAAAATACAGCTCCTAAATGTTTGAAAAATGAATCGTAAAATGAATCGTTAAAAAGAGATGTATACCACAATAAAAATTCAGCTAAAACATTACCTAGATGTTATAATTGTGGTAAATATGGTCATTTATCATATGAGTATTTTAAGAAAAAAACAGTGCAAAAAGTTAAGAAACTCTGGATTCCTAAGGGATCCTTTGTTGCAACTAACACTCAAGGACCCATCAAAGTATGGGTACCTATAAAGAAAAACTAAAATTTTGTTTTGTAGGTTGAGTTGGACTTAAAGGAGACATGTTCAAAAGCTCAACTCAAGAAGAAACAGCCTTGGTACTTGGACAATGGCTGTTCATGGCACATGACAAGACATGAAATGTTGTTTGCTTAGCTGGATAAGAGAAAGGGAGGAACCGTATCCTTTGGAGATGATTCAAAAGGAAGAATTCATGGTATAGGTATGGTTGGTAAGAATTCCCAAACTCAAATTAGTCATGTGTTGTTGGTTAAAGGCTTAAAGCATAATTTACTAAGTATTAGTCAATTATGTGATAAAGGATTTAGAGTGTGCTTTGATTCAACTAAGTGTGAAGTGATAGATATGAGCACAAATAAAATCTCATTTATAGGAAATAGATTGAAGAATATGTATGTAATTTTTCTTGAAGATCTTGAAGTAAATAGTGAAGTATGTCTTGTTGCAAATGCTGAAAATGATAGTTGGCTGTGGCATAAGAGATTAGGACATGTGAGCATGCATACTATGTCAAAATTAATTAAGAAGAATCTTGTCACTGGACTGCCTGAGTTAAAATTTGAAAATGATAGGATATGTGATGCTTGCCAACTAGGAAAACAAGTTAGGACATCCTTCAAGTCTAAGAAAATTGTGTCAACATCTAGACCGCTTGAATTGCTTCCTATTGATCTATTTGGTCCAATAAGCACAATTAGCTTAGGAGGAAAATCTTATGGCTTTGTTATAGTTGATGACTATTCTAGATATACTTGGGTGTATTTTCTTGCTCATAAGAATGATGCTCTACATGCATTCTTAAGTCATTGTAAGAAAGTAGAAAATGAAAAAGGACTAGCCATAGTTAGCATAAGGAGTGATCATGGAGGAGAATTTGAAAATGATGAGTTTGAAAAGTTTTGCAATGAAAAGGGGTTGGATCACAATTTTTCTACACCTAGAACACCCTAGCAAAATGGAGTTGTAGAGAGGAAAAATCGAACCTTGAAAGAAATGGCTAGGACCATGCTATGTGAGAATAACCTACCTAAATATCTTTAGGCTGAGGTAGTAAATACAGCAACTTATATTCTTAATAGAGTCTCAATAAGGCCTTTGATTTCAAAGACTCCATATGAACTTTATAAAGGTAGGAAACCAAATATTTCTCACCTTAGGAGTTTTGGTTGTAAATGCTTTGTATTGAACAATGGAAAACAACCCCTAGGGAAGTTTGATGCAAAGAGTGATGAAGCAATATTTTTAGGATATGCTTTAAACTCAAAGGCCTATAGAGTTTTTAACAAGAGGACCTTGACCGTTGAAGAATCAATTCATGTAGTTTTTGATGAGTCAAATGCATTACAAAAAGAAGTTCATGATGATGATGATGATTAAGAAGTCCTAGAAAAACAAATGGAGGAAATGAGCTTAGAAAACAACAAAAATAATGAAGAAAGCTCACCTAGAAGAGAAGATGAAACTCCACCTTTAGAAGATCTGCAAAGAGCAGAAAATCAGCAGATGATCTACCAAGGAGTTGGAGATTTGTGAGAATCACCCACAAGACCAAATAATTGGTGAGATTTCTCAAGGAGTTAAAACTAGGAAAGCAACTAGAGAAACTTATGAGTTTTCAGCTTTTATATCTCAAATTGAACCTAAAAACTTTGAAGAAGCTGAAAAAGAGGAAAGTTGGATAATGGCCATGCAAGAAGAACTTGATCAATTCACAAGGAGTCATGTATGGTCATTGGTACCTAGACCTTCAAATCACCCTATTGTTGGTACAAAATAGGTGTTTAAAAATAAGGTAGATGAGTAAGGAAATGTAGTTAGAAATAAAGCTAGGTTAGTAGCAAAAGGATACAACCAAGAAGAAGGAATAGATTATGATGAAACTTTTGCTCTGGTTGCTAGGATTGAAGCTATAAGGTTGTTGCTAACTTTTGCATGTTTCATGAATTTTAAATTGTTTCAAATGGATGTCAAAAGTGCATTCTTAAATGAATTAATTCAAGAGGAAGTATATGTAAAACAACCACCAGGTTTTGAAGACTTTGAAAAATCTAATCATGTTTTCAAACTTCATAATGCCTTGTATGGATTGAAACAAGCTCTTAAAGATTGGTATGAAAAGCTCTCAAAATTTCTAGTTGAGAAAGGGTATGATAGAGGCAGCATCAATACTACATTATTCATTAAGAGATATCTAAATGATTTAATTATTGTGCAAATATATGTGGATGATATTGTATTTGGTGCAACTAATGAAGCTTTATGCAAGAACTTTGCAAAGGAAATGTAGGGTGAATTTGAGATGAGCATGATGGGAGAGTTAAAGTACTTCTTTGGTCTTCAAATCAAACAAAGTGAGGAAGGAATCTTCATCAACGAAGAAAGATATACTTATGATATGCTCAAGAAATTGGATATGCTAAAGCTGAAATCAATTTCCACACCAATGAGTCCATCCACCAAACTCGACTTAGATGAAAAAGGTAAGGATGTAGATCAAAAGCTCTATAGAGGTATGATCGGCTCTCTTCTCTACTTAACAACAAGTAAACCAGATATTCAGTTTTGTGTGTGCTTGTGTGCTAGATTTCAGTCACAGCCTAAAGAATCACACCTAACAGTTATTAAGAGAATTTTTAGATACCTCATAGACACTCAAGAACTAGGAATATGGTACTTTAGAAACTCAACTCTTAACTTAGTTGGATATTCAGATGTTGACTTTGCTGGCAGCAGAACTGATAGGAAAAGCACTAGTGAAATATGCCATTTTTTAGGAATGATGCTTGTGTCTTGGTCCAGCAAAAAGCAGAACTCAGTGGCACTGTCTTCAGTAGAGGCTGAATATGTATCATTAGGTAGCTGCTGTGCACAAATCCTTTGGATCAAGCAACAATTAAAAGACTATGGAATAGCTATGCATAATGTACCGATATACTGTGATAATACAAGTGCAATCAATATATCAAAAAATCTTGTGCAGCACTCTAGGACAAAGCACATTGAAATTAGACACCATTTTATTAGAGACCATGTGATGAAAACTGATATTAAGATAGAATTTGTGAATACCTTACATCAATTAGCAAACATTTTTACCAAACCTCTGAGTGAAGATAAATTCTGTGAGATTAGAAGAAATTTAGGGATGATTAGTGTGAAGGAATTATAAGAAAACCTTTGGCTTTCTCATAAGAAACAGAATGCTTTCAGTCGACTAAGGATTTCTTAGTCAACTAAGAGTGGTCTGACAATCTTAAATAATAAGACTTAGTAAGTATAGAGAAAGAAGAGTGAAATGTGGTAAAATATGTGTTTGCCGGGTGCAAAAAGAATGAAGAAAAATTGTCAAGGGTAAATTACCAAAATTTAGAGGGAAGTTTGAAATTATTAAGAAATAAAATAGGGTAGTACTTAAAGGAAGATGAGCAGTTTTTCTTTGCAATAACTATAGACTACCTCTCCTCCTCTCTTCCCTAAAACCCGCTGCTCTAGAAACAAAAACCTAAATCTGACTGGTTGCCTCTGAAACCAACTCAAACCCTCAGAAATTTTTGAAACCAACATGGCTAGAACATCTTAGAGTAAAGAGATATCAGAAAAGAAGAAAAGGAAAAGGCCAATAGAGGAAGAAATAGGAATTGAAAGTATGAAGAAGAAACTGAAAATCATGCCTGGTTCAGTGAAAGATATATCTGAGAAGCTTAGAGAAAAGAAGCAAAAAACTGGTAAGAAGAAAGAAACAGAGCCTTCACTCCACAAAGGTACCAGTTCTTCTTCTTCGAAATTTAGGAATAAGTTGCATGAGTATAGATTCAAAAATATCGAGAATGCACCAATCTCTTGTGGAAAATTCATTGACTAGAAGAGTTTTAAGAAAAATGTAGAAATCTAGACCAGTTTATCTTAGTACTTTGATGAACTAAAACTAAAAATGTACAGCACCTTAAAGAATAGATCTTACAGTCAAAGTTTGGTCAAAGAATTTTATTCTGGAATTGCATTGAAAGGAAAAGAATTAATAGATTCTGATAACTATATAGAAGATGGTTTGAATGTTTATCTAAATGGAAAAGAGTTTGTTATGACTGCTAAGGATTTAGGGAACCTATTGAAAATAGAGTATGAAGAAGGTGAATTTGAATGGCCTGAAAAATATGATGCGTCCTCATTGTGGGAGATCATCACCGAAAATAAAGAGAAATACTCTTCAAAAAGTAATTCTAGATTGATAACCAACCCTCAGATCAGAATTCTACACTATTTCATAACAGCAAATATACAAGGCAAAAGTGGAAGCCTTAGCTACATCAGCCTCCAAGACCTTTGGCTGATGGAGCATGCTTTCAATGGAGTGTCTCTGAATTTGGGAAGATTTATGATTGAGAAAATGAGAAGTGCCTGCAAACTTGATAAGGAAAATCTGCCGTATGGGAATGTGATTACATCCCTTGTGTTGAAGAAGGGAATATGGGCAAAAAGGCATGATATGGACTTGGTAAAAACCAGAGATCAAGTTATTCAGTATGGTAGCTTGGTCAAAATGGGGTATGTGCTCGATGGAGAAAAGTTCATTAAGACCTCTAAAACTAGCCCAAGAAAAGATCATAGTTTGCATGCTCAACCTGAAGAAGCTCCTTCCAGATTTTTGAATGAGATGATTTTTAATTTGCTTATGAAGATTGATGGTAAGTTGACTGACCAAGGAGTAAAGCTACAGAAAATGGAAGATAAAATCACTGAGCTAGAAAACAAGCTAAAGGAAAAGGAAAACATGCCATTTGAACCTGTGGTTGCAGGCAGTTCTACCACATCCAGCACTACACCTATACAACAAGGTGTTGAAAGTTCAGGTAAGTCAGTAGAAAAATCAGCTCCTCATGTTGGAAGTTCTGGCATTCAGGCTGAAGATTCCACCCATAAATCTGTTAGTCCTACTTTGCAGACTGAAGACTCACACCAAGTGGTTGATCATCCAGCCAAGACAACCTCCCCTAAACCTCAAAGCCAAAATGATTCAGAAATAGAGAAACACCAGGCCTTTCCTCCAAACTCAGAGGAAGTATCCATCATGGATATCTTCCACCAAATGGTTAAAGAAGGAGAAGTTGAAAAGAACACTGCCAGGATAGAAACTCAAAAGGCTGGTGAAGGTGTAGAAAAAAGAAAGAAATCTGTATCAACTGTTAGAGTAAAGATAAAAGCAGGGAAAGCCAAAGCCACTGCAGCACCACTAACTGAAGCAAAAATACCAACCAAAGGCAAAAAGACTATGGCCACCAAGACAGCTTTTCTCAATAGAAAAAAGTCTTCTAGGTTGGTAGAGAAATCCATACCAGTTTCAGCCTCCTCTTAATCCCTGTCCCAAACAAGTCATCCCCAGAACCTTTCCCAAGACAATCATCACCTCTCCGTTTCCTCTCAACCCTTTCTACAGCACTGAATCCTCACCCTCTAACACATCAATTGAATAAAAGCCCCTCCCTTTGATGCTGACAAAAAGGGAGAGTAGAATAGAATGGGTGCAGGAACTAAGAACCAGAAGAATAGAATTATTTAAAAAAAAATGTTAAGGTAGAGGAACCAGGAAGGAACCTAGGAATGGAAAAGAAGACAGAATCAAAGATGAATGAACTTAGAAAAATAGGAGATAGGAAGCAAAAATAGTTCAGGGGCAGTTTCAAAATACTTATTGGTTAACTGTTATTTGTGCCATGGTGGCACTTGAACACTTGGTTTTAATCTTGTTTAACAAATGGATGCTAATATGATTATGATGCTTGACTGCTGGAAATTGAAATCTGCTATCCTTGGTATTTTTATTGCTGTTGACAAAATCTGCTACTGCATTGATATTGAATTATATGCTGATAATTGATTTTTTTTTTGTTGTCGTATTGTGAATAATTTCTGTTTGAAAATATATATAGATGGTGTATATACATATCAATTGAAACATGAATAATGTATACAAAATCTGGAATCAATAAGCTGATTGATAGCTGCTGGAATAGTGATTAAAATCTGTCAACATTTAAAGCTGAAAGATTAATGATGATCTGCTAATACTTACATGCTACAAATCACTCCATGTTGCTGAACATATATATACTCTAAATATACACCATCATTTTCTATATGATGAGAATAAAACTAGCTGAAATAAAATAAACAAAATATGCACACACTAAAGGGGAGCTTACACTTAGGGGGAGTAATCCTTAATTCTTGCAAAAAACTAAAAAAAATTTAAAATGACATTATTTTGTAGTGTTTTGTCATCATCAAAAAGGAGAGATTGTTGGCTCCATTAGTTTTTGATGATAATAAAACATTCCCATTTATTTGTGTCAAATACCTTTACTTGAGTGTGCAGGAAATTAATATATGAAATTAATTTCTTGACTCTTCAAAGAGTATTTTTGAAAGAAAAAGAGAGATAAAATCATCAAGATGTAACTAAGTAACAAGGAGGAAGCTTATTGGTGAAACAAGGAAGAACATTGGTTGACCAAATTTCAAATTGGAGAAATGGCGAGCTGAAGAGTTTAAGAAACAAAATCAATTTAGTCAACTAAGTCAGTTGACTAAGTACTCTCTGCTAGAATCTACAAACCAGAAATAGAACCAACTTAGTCAACCAAGTCAGTCGACTAAGAGTTTTTTGTCTGTAAATTGAACCAAAGCACTACAAGACAGATGAACGGCTAGAACTCATCCTCAACTGTTTCTAACGGATATAAACTGCCATCAAAGTTGCATCTCCAAGTATAAAAGAGTCTCCAACAATAAGAAATAAGTCTTTTGAAGCCTTGAATGAGATTTGAGCTATAGAAAGTAGAAAAAACCAGAAAAGCTTCACTGCACCTTACTGTACTTAAATGCCAATATTTGTAATAAAGTTCAGCACTTCATCTTGTACCATCTAGATCAAGTAAATGATCATAGATACTTCTTTATTACTTCTCTTGTATTCTTAGAGTGAGGGAGTCACTTTAAGGGGTTGTTCAAGCTTGGGATAGCTTAATTATTAAAGGTTGTGGTTGAGCCTTGGAAAACCACATTGGGTTTTAGTTGAGCCCGTGAAAAATTAGTGTAAAAGGTTTTTGGCTAAGCCTGATAAAAGCCATTGCAAAGCTTGGTGAAAGCTTGTGAATTTCACCGATCCATAGTGGATTTGAGGGAAAATCCTTGGCTGGATAATCAAGGTAGTGGATGTAGGTCTTGGACCGAACAACTCTAAATTGCTATGCATTTTATACTCTGTTTTTGTTTTCTTAAGTTCTGAAAATTAGTTTCAAATCTTGTCAAGAGCCAAATTGTGCTATTCACCCCATCTCTAGCAATATTATAGGGACCAACACCAGCTAGTGAGGGAAAGTATTGAGGAAAGACTTTTGAGGGTCTTTGAGGTGTAGAAGTGAAGGAGCATGAAAACCCTTATGGAAAGTGCTCACAAACATGAGAATTGGAATTAACTTGAAAAAGATATAGAAGTTTCAAGGTTCCTTCCCATGGAGGATGAAGAAAAATGTGAAATGGAGAGAAGAGTTGAGGAAGAAGAAGAAGTTGTTGGAAGTTGCTGGAAATTGCTGGAGCTTTAGATATTTACATCTAAAGTTTATCCAATTCTCATGTAATTTACCAAAATGCCCTCCATAAGGTGACTTTATCTTCTTTTGTCCCTTGGTTCAACTTTTTACTCTTTAGACACTAAGACAAAGTCCATAATGGTGTAGAAGTACTCGAGTTCACAAAAAGTTAAAAATTTCTACTCAAGATGCAAAATGACCATTTTGCCCCTATTACAGAAGTCATCACTATTTTTATTTTTTTGTTATTTTATCCTTATTTTGCTCATTCATTTATACCTTAGGCCTTAATAACATCAGAAAACCCACTCCTAGGAGCTCACTAAGAGAAATGATGAAATTACCCCTAATTAGTGTTATCGCGTCTACTTCTAGTTACGTGTCTATGGAGGTCGAAGTTTCACAGGCTCACTTTTGAATTACCCTTTTAACTCAATAATCAACCTCAAATGGGCATTCGATAAGCTTTATTAGCCACCATCTCAAAGTACGGGGTACTACACTTATGTCATCACTTCACATTTATTTGAGTCGAAGCATACCTTAAAACCTTTATCACATAATTGACTGATACTTAATAAATTGTGCTTCAAACCTTTAACTAGCAACATATGACTAATTTGAGCTTGAGAGTTCTTACCAACAGTTCCTATTCCATGAATTCTACTTTTTAAATCATCACCAAAGGATATGGTACCTCCCTTTTTCTTGTCCAGCTAAGCAAACAGCATTTCGTTCCCAGTCATGTGCCTTGAGCAGCCACTGTCCATGTACCAAGGTGACTTTTCCTTCAGTTGAGCACTTGAACATGGGTCTTTTAGGTTTGGTTCAACCTACAAAATAGATTTTCAGTTTTTCTTAATAAGTACCCATACCTTGATGGGTCCTTGAAGGTTAGCTGCTACATTGGATCCTTTTGGAACCTAAATTTTTCTTGTTTTCTACATGCTTCTTTCTCTATAACAGTCATAAGATAAATGTCCAAGTTTACCACAAATATAACATCTAGATGAAACATTATCAAAATTTTTCCTAAAGTATGTGTTTTTTTTATGCTTCTTTCCTCAAACATTTAAGAGCAGCATTTTCTTCAAATGCTTTTTGTAAAGCTTCAGTTCTGTTTTCTAATTCCATTTTCAGAATTTCATAATCTGTTTTTGAATGTTCTAGTTCCGTTTAAAGAATATTTCTTTGTTCAAAAATAGAATTAAAGTCATGTATAATCTTTTCTAAGTCTATTTCAAGTGATGCAGTCCTTTTCTTTAAAGTTTTATACTTTTAAGCAAGTTTTTCGAATTCATCATAAAGATATTCATACTTTTCTTGAAGTTCATCAATAGAAATATCACAATGGGTTAAAGATACCTCAGATTCATCATCCCTTGCCATCAGACATAAATTTGCTCTTTCTTCCACCTTTTCCTCTTTGGCATCAGAACTTGAGACATCATTGTCAGACCAAGTTACAGCCACCATTGCCTTCTTTGGTTTTTTGTTTTTCTTTGGAGTTCTATCCTTCAGTAAAGGACACTCTGACCCGAAATATCCAGGCTTCTTGCATTCAAAGCATATAACTTCTTCCTTTTTGTTCAACTCATTATTATTTCTGGTTCTTCACGAAGAACCTTGATCTCTTCTATATCTTTTCTTAGAAAATCTCCTATTCCTTTGTCCCATGAGCTTTTTGAATCTTCTTGCAGCCATTGCCAATTCTTCATCATTATCACAGGATAGATTGTCCAGTTCTTCTTCAAGGATGCTCCCTTTTAAGGCAATGCTTTTCTTCTTTTCTTTTGCTTATTTCTTGTCTTTTTCTTCCTCTTCCTTAAGTTCTAGCTCGTGAGTGAGAGACAATCCACAATTTTCATCAAGGGTGATAACATTTAAGTCCTTGGCTTCATGAATGGTAGTCACCATTGGCTTCCAATTTTTGGGTAGGCTTCTAAGAAGTCTTTTGACAATTTCATGTTCGGGAATTGGTTTGCCTAGTTGACTGAGTTTATTTGTGATGTTTGTGAACCTATCTAGCATGCTAGTGATATCTTCACCAGGTTCCATCTTAAACATCTCATAATTGTGGGTTAGTGTCACAACCCAAATCTCGGGTTATGATCGGCGCATGGAGCTAATAGGCATAGCCCATCGGACCCAAGCAAGCCTTTTCATGAAAACTTATTCTTTAAACTGCTTGTCTCTCATTTACCTCTAAGGTTCTCAATTCATAAATTTCAAAAATAATTCCTTTTCACAAGTTAAATCATGGCAACCGAGCATATAGTATTCACAAAATAATATTATCACTTGCTGATGTATGGTGGCACTATTATTCAAACCAAACACACAGTGTTTACAATAACTTTCACGAATTACACTTAAACAATCATACACACATACAAAAGACGTTAACTATCAGCGGAGTGACTCTGGTAGGGTTACTATCATTGAGAGTCGTAGTGAACCTACCGAAAGATGAATAGGAGGGAGTGCCTTGACTTAGGATCCAACTACCTTCGATCCTGAAAACTAAAACATGAAGTTGAAAAAAAAAGATGATTATAAACCCAGTGAGTGAACATAAAAAGGGAACAAGCATCAATACGGGAAGTTTTAGAAAACATGATGCACTTATATTGAAAACAATGCAATTTAGTTTAATTTATTGTAAAGCCCTTAATTCAACCCTTGATTATTAATCCCTTAAGGTGAAGGATTTATAATCCACAATGGAGTTGAAAAGAGTGAAAACTATAGCAAATATCCAATCAAGACAAGCAAAACAGAGGGTTTCTCGCTACAGCGGAAAGGCATTCTATAGCATATAGTACAAGCACATTTTTTATTTTCATAACTTGTCTATTGCATATATATATATATATATATATATATATATATATATAACTACNATATATATATATATATATATATATATATATATATATACACATGTACACCACCATCGCCTTACTCAGTTCATGTGCTCTCCCTACACTCTTAAGGCAATATCATCATGTGCACTCCGTACACGCACATTTCAATATCATCACACGCACTCCCACCCACATCATTACCGGCATGTGCAGTCCCACACCACACACCACTGGCACCGACACGTGCACTCCCACATCGCACATTCACGGTTATAGCTATTATACAGCATTATCACTCCAAACATAACACACATATCCACATAATATAGGAACACATGGTTTAATTATATCACATATTTTACCATATAAAAACATTTCATCAAGGGCTTGTTCCATGCATGTTTTAAAAAAAAGTCCGATAAAACATTTCAGGTGATTCAATTAAAGACGTATGCATTTATCCCAAAACATTTTAATGCAAGTTCACTCACTTTACTATTGCGGGATACTACGTCGTTATTAGTTCTGAAGCGTATCTAGCTATTTCTACTTGCCGATCGTTTGTTATTTCTTTCGGCACGCCACCACAGTACATTGTCTTTACTTTTGCACTTCCTAGCAACAATCCAAATTCAATATCTTTAGTGTATATCATTTCTACTTCTCTTTTTCATTCAATCGTGAATCCTTATTCAACTAACTTACATCTTGACACATTTTTACCAAAGTTGCCTTTATCCTTTGCTTGTGTAAATCTTTAAATTATAATTACCGGTAACTTATTTATGACTCTAGCACATATATTAATATTTTCTAAGGACATTTATCAAGTTCAACCATCATTTCCACACCAATAACCTAGCATATGGCAGCAATTATAAATTTACTTCCATCAAACATTTTCTAAGTCTACATGTACTACCATTCTCATTTACATGTTGCCACCAAGCATAACATCAATATTCATTCATGCACACCAACAGCCATAACCTTGTAAGCCTTTCTTAACAACACATATCCACACATATCCAAACTTCCAATTAATATAATTGCCTTCCAACCATACCCATGACATCACAATAACACTACATATTGCACACAATGATTCTCACAATATTAAACCAATCATAGGCTTTAAATTGTAGAATTAAGCTTAACACTTGGTTTTAGCTTGGATTTCACCCAACAAAATTCATAATTTCCTCACACCCATGAACACCATAGCTGGCACAAAATGATTCACACATTATTCCTCCAAAGATTTAACCAGTTGGGAGATTAAAACACAAAAATCCTTACCTTATGTTTCTTGAATCTTGAGACCCACTTGATATTTCTTCAATTACTCTTGAATCACTTACTACCCAAGCCTCCCACTTTTTTCTCCTTTCTTTTCTTAGCCGATTCTCTCTATTTTTCTTTTCAAATGCAAGGTGGTAAGGTGAAAATAGCATGGGAGCATGAAGGAGAAGAAGAAAATATCTGCTGGAGAAGATAAGAACTGGTCATGGATAAAGTGGAAGCTTTGACCAAACTCATGGCAAAATTACCATTTTGCCCTCCAAGGTTTTCACCTTTTTTAATTGTATCCTCCCACAATCTTTTAAATTCTAATTTCTTCTATTATCTTCTTTTACACATGTACAACCGAAATATAAAGTTTTTACTCCAACGCAGTGTCCTCATAATATTTAAAATATTTACTTGCCCGCGTTAGCTTTATTTAATAAGGACACGTGAGCCCTATTAACACCATTTTCCTTTGAAATTTCCTCATTCTTCTTCTCCCCCACTTAGATTGACCATATACTCCTTCTTCATGAAAAATTTTGACATTGAATAAAATATTAATATTTTAATAATATTTTATTAATAAAATATTATTTTATTCTAAAATTTTTCACTTGTCTCCTTAGCACCCAAAATGTCTTATTATGCCCCGATTCACTTCTGAATCACCTTTTATCTCGCTAATTCTTCATCAATAAAAATATTATTATTTTATTATTATTTCTTCACGTGCAGAATATTTTCTCCAAACTATTTCTTTCGCCTTTCATCATTTTTAACACTCTAATTAACCTCAATTGGCATCCAATAAGCTTTATTAGCCACCTTATCAAAGTACGGGGTATTACAGTTAGGAGCGCTATTTTGGACTCCTTAACTTGTGAAGTCCCTTTATGAATAATCCTAAGTTTGTCCCACACTTGTTTAGCTATTGTACAGCTTGACACTTTGTTAAATCAGTGGGAGTTAAAGTACAATGCAAAGTGTTTATTACCTTAAAATTTGTTTGGACCTTTTTGGTTTCAGCCTCAATCCATCGGACCTTGGCTTGGGAATCATTTCATTGGTTACTACATTTAAGGTTGGAGGAATGAAGGGTCCATTAGTGATGACATCCCACATCTTATAATCTATTGCCTTTATATAGATTGACATTCTAGTACTCCAATAGGGGTAATTTGAGCCACCAAACAAAGGTGGTCTGTTTGTAGACTGTCCTTTAACAACTACTGATTTTTGAAGAGCCATTAGGATCTCTCTTAAGAAGTTAAACCTTGAGAAAGAGGGATAGGCTTTGATACCACTTGTTGGTCCTAAATAAATGTGCTAGAGAGGGGTGAATAACACTTTTTGACTCTTTCTAAACTTGATTTCTAATTGAGGGCAAATTGAAGATCAATGATATGAAATTTGATGCAAGATGAATGAATAATTTAAGGAAGGATGAAAATGAAAAATAAAACAAGGCAAACAATACTTAAAGATTTATAATGGTTCGGTCAAAGACTTACATCCACTACCTTGATTGTTCAACCAAGGATTTTCCAAATCAAATCACTAAAAATGGTGGAATTTTCAAGCTCCTATGAAGCTTTTACAATGGCTTTTTGCAGGCTCAACCACAACCTTAACAATGGTTTTTCCTAGGATTAACCAAAACCCAAACTAACTTTAACTAGGATGAGTTAGAACCTATACAACCAATCAAGCAACCCAAGCTTGAATTAACTCCTTAAAGTGACTCGTTTACTCTAAGTATACAAAGAGAAGAGAAATAAAAGTGTACCTATGATCACTAACCTGATCTGAGTGGTACAAAATGAAGTGCTTAAATTTGTTACAAGGATAGGAGTGAAGTGCAGAAAGTATGTAGAGGATTTTTGCTAATTTTGAGCTATTTTTGATCTTGGAAGCCTTGGATGTCTTTCTTAGCCGTTGGGGGTGTCTTTTATACTTGGAAAATCAACTCTGATGGATGTTTGATAGATTCTAACTGTTGGAAACAGTTAGGAGTTGGTTCTAGCCGTTAATCTGTCTTCTAGCTTCAAATTTAAATTTTTAGACAGAGAGCTCTTAGTCGACTAACATACTTCTCAGTTGATTAAGTTGGTTCTATCCTTTGATCCCAATTTTCGGTAGTAAGCTCTTAGTCGACTAATGATTTCTCTTAGTCGATTAAGTCAGTTCTATTTCTAAATTTGGCTTTTGGCAGTAAGCACTTAGTCGACAACAATATCTCTCAGTCGATTAAGTTGGTTCTATTTCTAAACTGGCCATCTTCACTTTTGAGTTTAGTTGATATACTCCCTTGATCATCCGACTAAATGGCTTCTGTTTTGTGGCTCAAATGTAGCTCCTTAATCTTATGGAATTTGATATTCCCTTTTTAGTGATTGATTTATTATTAGCATACGTTTTTCATCTTACGCACTCAAGTAACAAAGTTAGACATAAATGAGTGGGAATGTTTTATTATCATCAAAAACTAATAGAGCCAACATCTCGGTCACCATTGCTACCACAAGCACAAGTAATCAATATCCATCTTACTTTTTCTTTCCACCCATGATCTCAAGGTTTCAAGCACTTACCTATTATTTGTCTTGCTTAACTCACAATACTTTCAAGAACAAGCTGTATGCATGCACCCTATTCTTTGAATCTTTGTAGATTCTTGCTACCACAAGCACAATCTCACATTACAATCAGTTTACAAAGCATGCATTCAAACAAAATAACAACTTTTACCTTCCTTACCTTGGAATCACTAGGCCGAACCACCATTTCCTTTTTCAAGCTCCAACAATGGCATGCAAGAGAAAACTTTTCAGTTTTTCTCTAATCTTCCTCAAAACCGAGCCTCCTCTAAGCCTTTTTCTTCTTCTTCCTTTCTCTTTTCTTATTTCTCCTTTTTTCCTTCTTTTTGCTTTCAAGGCCGATTCTCTTTCTTTTCTCTCAAGGGTGTGATTTTTCCAAGCCTTTCCTCACCTTTCTTTTCTTTATTTATTCCTTAACTCCCATTGGACCAATTCATTCCCCACTCACATTTCATGCACCAATTTCCTCCCTTGCTCATTGGTCCATTATCTATCCACATTTTACTTCTCCATCCGCCACCTTCACTATCTCATCTTTTCTTCCTTTATTATTTATTTCATGCACCACCTTATTCCTCCAATCCAATTTCATGCACCACCTTCACCTTATATTTTATTTGGTCATTCATTAATCTATTTAAGTCACATGCATCCCATATTTGCCTTTCCTCATTTGGCCTCCTAATGCACCAATCTCTTTACATGCAAATAGATTTAGTCTTATTCTTCCTTTTACTTCACATGGTGGGGGTCCCACATGTTCCCCACTAACTTTCTCCTTTTTTACATGCTATAGTTTGCATGTAATAGTGAGTTTACATGCACATCTCATTATCCCACATAATCTAAATTTCCTTGGTTAGTTAATTTCCATTTAACTTCAAATGTTGAAATTGCCCATCAGTCCTCAAACTTTTCCTTATTTACCATTTGCCCTTTTAACTTTTCATCCCTTATAATTTGGTCCTTCCAACATTTCTTTAATTTCAATCTCCTTCTATTTTCCTTCCTTTATACTTGTACAAATAAAATATAAAATTTGCACTTCATCAAGGTGATACCATAATATTTAAATATATACTTACCCGCACTTGCTTTATTTAATAAAGTAACGCGAGCCCCATTAACGTTATTTTTCTTCAAGATTCTTTCTTGCTTCTTCTCCCCCACTTAGACTAGTCATATAGTCCTCCTTCATGACTAATTTCAACAATGGATAAAATATTAATATTTTAATATTATTTTATTAATAAAATATTATTTTATTTCACAATATTCTTTTCACCCATCACTGCTCTTTGGTACTTAAATTTATGTCACTTAACCCTTCGTCTAATCGATAAGGTCTTATTAGCTTCTATACGAGGGTATGGGGTGTTACAAGAAAGGTAATTGAAATTACTATAATATTTAATTAGTAAGTAACATATATATCAAATATATATCAAGACACGTATTACTTATACAGACAATCTTGGACTTGTTGTCCACAAATTCATCGATACCTTTCTACCTTTTGTGAGTGCATTTGAAAAGCTCAGAGAACGTCACTTATCACGGTGATCCAAGGGGGTGGCATGGCATGGTACATTTAAATTTTTATTTGTTGCTACGTATGATAATTGTAATCTTTGAGTTTCTTGCCATTCTTACACATAGTGGAGGTTTTGATTGGAGTGACCGGACTTAGCATCAGTACCTCTGGCTATGCCTAAGTATCTACCATTGGCGTGGGAGTATGTGGTCTAGGGGGAAGATGCAGCATCAAAGGTTGAACAGTTGAAGGGCCAGTGCCATTAGCTTGTCTTTGAGGACCTGCGTTTGTCTTCGGCTTAATCATGTCTGTAGAAAACTGTTAGTAACTATCAAAAAGTAATATGCATATAAACATTAATTTAATTGTGAATAAATAAATATGTGACATGATACATATAAAGAATGACTTTCATAAAGATTTAATGACAAAGTATAAAAAACACATTCGTACATTTTTTTTACAAAAAAAAAAGAATGCATCCATCAATCATTATCCGAACAAGTAAACTCATTTTCTTTGTTCTCATATTCATCATCATCGATGTAACACCCCTGACTTTGATTATGGATTATGGAAATATATTGACTAAATTACTTGAAGAGTTGATTTGAATTTTGATGTATGTGCTTAGAGATTTGAGAACATGCTTATGTGTATAGAGAATAATTTTGAAATTTATTGTGTATTTGAGGACTTTTGATGACATATTGAATATGTCAAGTATGTGGAAAAAATGCCTCATAACATCTAGGCAAATTGCTAGCTAAATGATTGATGAATCTTGAAGTTTAAGGCCTTAAGATTGAGATTTATTCTTATATTTGAGTATATGTGCAAGAACCTTGAGTTAGATCAATGATTTAAATGAGTGAATTAAGGACTTAAAGAAGTGGAAATATGAACTTTGGGCATGATCTATTGATAGATGTGCTGGGATGAGCCCTGCAGCCAATTGAGATTGGTTAAGGCTTGATTCCAATCATGCAACAACATCATTCATGTTGAATGATTACACGTTTTCCTTCATCAATAAGACATCAATTATAACAAGTTATAAGTCTAATTGGATGAAGTCCATGAGATCAAAATGCCTTGCACGCGAACTGTGATGGGTTACAGCTATGAGATCCTTATGCATCAAAGCGTAATCTCTAAATGTTCCTGGTCAATGTATCATTGATATTGGACATCAATGATACCTAAAGACTAGTACATTCTATGTTCTTTCCTTGAAAAGTAAGTAATTGATCTCATAGGTTGAAGTATAAAGATAGTTGGAACTAAAATGTAGGTGCTTGCTTAATAAAGCAAGTTCACTAAACATGACCCGCCATGAGAAGTGCGTTTGGTATTTCACTCAAGTGTCTATGCAATACTTCCCATATGTCAATTGTGTAAATACTCCCTAGACTTGAGACACTAGTTTGTTTTACGTGTGGAGTGCTATGCTTTGATTTCATCCTTACGGGTGCCTAACCAAGAATGCCAAAACAGGATGCTTTTGGGTATAGCATGAAGCATGTGAAGGCAAATGAGTGGTAAAGATAGGAATCATCACCCCGAGTGATACAAAGGACATATCCTAACTGTTTTTGGTTGATATTCACTTATTGAAGTCCTTGGCCAAGGCGACTTGAAGATTATGAAAGGAGTTTCATAAGTCTTTATAAAGTTGATGATCAAACTTTAAGAAGGAATATGGAGATCAATAAGAGTAGACACTGTACCATGCTCTTATCATCTTCGGGATATATGCTGAGAGAATGAATTAATCTGAAAGGTTGAGTCAAACCATCTTGACTCTTCCAACATTTGGGTGGCCATGATGGATTGCTAGATCCCAATCTTGATCTATGAACTCTAGATAGTTAACTTGATTAATGATAAATTTAAGTAGTTTAAATTTATCTAATTCTAAGTTTAACTTAAGAATTATATGTTGAGTTCATTGCAAACATGTTAGAAACCTAATGGGTAACACACCTAAAATGAATGTTGAAAATAAAATGGGAGAGGTGATTAAGTTGTACTTAATCAAATTATAAGTTATATGCTTCTCAAGATCTTTGTTAAAATTGTTTAATTAACTTGTGCCTCATCAATTAAATTGTTTAATTATATCATTAGGCCTAATTAATTAAATTGTTTAATTAAGTTATTTGGCCTAATTAATTAAATTAAACAATTAAGTCATTAGGCTTAATTGATTAAATTTGTTTAATTAAGCATTGGGCCTAATTGATTAAAATTATTTAATTAAGTTATTGTGCTTAATTAATTAAATTGTTTAATTATGTTATTGGGCCTAATTGATTAAATTAAACAATTAAGTTAATTGAGCTTTTTAAGGACTTAACTAAATTGTTTAATCAAATTATTGATTTAATTGTTAATTACAAAATAGCTTTGTAATTAGGGTTTAAAATTAATCCAAGGTATAAAATACCTTGCTATAGCCTTCAAACAAAATGAGAGAGAATGGCTGAAAAATAAAGAGAACGGCATATTAGAAATTCCTTTTGTCTTGTTGTTCCTTGTGCGAAGAAAAATAGTTTTTCATTCACTTGATTTCTTTTGTGTGTTCAGCCCCACAATTTTGTGTGGATTGTGAGTTTATGAAACTCATCTTTACAAGTACATTGTCAAGGCATAGCACTCCCAATTCTTAACGAAGGATTTTCTAATTCATTAATGTGGATCACCATTAGAGGTTGCATAAAGATTCCTTGGATAGCTTTGGTTTGCAACAATCGGGCTGAGGTGGTTGAGTTTTTTGAAGGCTGATTTAGTGGTTTAATAAAGGATTCATCAACCTTTATTATTTAGGTAAACTTGATATGATCATATATATTTTATTTTTAATTTAATTTTGTAGTCAATTTGGCATGAAAGAAATCTTAGGAAAATGAGGCGTAATTTAGTTTTTTTAAATTTATTTTTGCTGCATTTTATTTGTATTTGATGCATGATCAACCCTCACCAAACAGTGGTATCAGAGCCCCTTTGATGCCATTTGAGTGCTTGTTCATGTTCAATGGATGCTTGATTAACAAATAGTTGTTTTGCATTTTGATTTTAGTACGATTTTGTTAAAATTGATTTTTCAAAAAATCTGCTTTGCCAATTTCATTTAATTCTATCCAGCAACATTTGTAACCTCTTTTAATCCTATTTTAACTTATTTAAATCATATATAGACTTAACTAATGTGTGTTTTGCATTGTACAAAGGAAGCACAAGAAAAAAGGACACCATAAGGAACAATTTTGGAGGCTGCTTTGTAAGGTAGCACACACACTGTTTAAGGTGCAGAATTTTGCTTCTATTTGTGCTTAATTTCCAGCAAATAAAATATGTAATTGGTACACATTTATTGTTGGATATGTGGACAACAAAATCATGAAATGGTCATGATTATGGCTGATTTTCAGATTATGACATGAATTTCAAATTTAATTGACAAGAAAGTCTTGGAAATTAATTCTAAAAAATTCCAGAAAAATTATCTTTATTAAAATGTTCAATAAGGATTATTTTTGGAAAATATCATGTTCAAATATGCTAATTTCAAGCAAGAAAATTAGTGCAAATATAAATCTGTCCAGCTCTATGTTTTGGCATGAATTTCAGTTTTAATTGACAAGAAACTCTTGAAAATTAATTCTGAAAAATTTCAAAAAATTATCTTATTAAAATGTTCAATGAGGATTATCTTTAGAAATTTTCATGGCCAAACAAGCTGATTTAAGCTATTAATTATTAAATGTTTGAAAACAGTTCAGAGAATAGTCATAGCTTGGAATCGATTTTGAATGGCAAGATAATCTTGCAAAATTAATTTTGAAAATTTCATAATATTATCCTCATTTGAAAGGTTCAATTAAAGGATAAAATTTTGAATTTGAATTAATTTTTGAGTGGCCGCCACACATGGATGCCGCACCTCCCATTGCCATGGATGCAACCGTTTTATGGAAAGAAGCTGTTTGTTGGAGAAATTGGCCACTCAATGATTAGGAAGGATTCTTTCCTTAGCTGATCATTGACTCCTAAATGTTAGGGATACAAGCCTAAAATCAAGGAGTTTGAATCCTTGATGGAATCAATCAATTTTAAATTAAATGATATTAAATCTCCAAAAATATTAAGTCTTCCTCATTTGATGAAAACTCCCTAAATTTAGGGATTATGATTTAAATTCATCCACATCTAATTAAATTAGATAATTTTAATTAAAATGGAAAGTCAAGTTGAGTAGATGACATCCTAATCCGATTAGGATAGATTTTAATTAAGGTAAATTTACTAATAAATTAGGAGGACTTCTAATAATGATTAGAACTCTACAATTAGTGAATGGATAATACAGGATTAAAAGGTGGATAATGACCTTCCTAAAATAATTAGGACACATGATTTGGATCATGAATCATTTTAAAATGGTTTACGACAGATACTCAAACTAGGAAGTTTCCTAAATTGGTTTAGGTTTCTAATTAAAAGAGTTTAATTAGAAAGATCTTACTAATAGAATTAATTCAAATATGAACTTGCTTAAGACCGAATACGGTTACTAAGGTTTGAAGTTTTCTTGGATTGGTTGGGTATTACCGTCGATTTGTGTAAGATTTCTCTAAAATTACAGCACCATTAACTAAGTTGACGCGAAAGGGAGCTAGGTTTGAATGGACCGCTGAACGTGAAGATAGTTTCTTAAGACTAAAAGCGTGTTTGATTTCGGCACCAATCTTAAGTTTACCAAATAGTCCAAGAAGTTATGTTGTGTATTACGACTAATCAAGAATTGGATTGGGATACGTGTTGATGCAAAATGGTAGAGTTATCACATACGCTTCAAGGCAACTCAAGAGGCACGAGCAAAACTATCCTACCCATGACTTAGAGATGGCAGCGATGTTATTTGCATTAAAGATTTGGCGTCATTACTTATACGGGGAAAACTTTGAAATTTATACTGATCACAAGAGTTTAAAGTATATATTTGAATAACACGATCTCAATTTAAGGCAACGTCAATGGATGGAATTGCTTAAATATTACAATTGGACCATTTAATATCACCTTGGTAAGATGGACGTGGTGGCTGATGCTTTGAGTCGGAAGTCTATGGGAAGTTCGGCATGTTGGTTCCATTAGTTTTTTATGATAATAAAACATTCCCATTTATTTGTGTCTAATACCTTTACTTAAGTGTGCAAGAAAATTAATATATGAAATTAATTAATTAACTCTTCAAAGAGTATATAAAAAAAAAAAAGAGGGATAAAAATAACAAGATGCAACTGTCTAACAAAGAGGAAGCTTATTGGTGAAATAAGGAAGAATGTTGGTTGACCAAGTTTCAAATTGGAGGAATGGCGGGCTGAAGAGTTTGAAAAGCATAACCAACTTAGTCGACCAAGTCAGTCGACTAAGAGCTCTCTGTCTACAAATTGAACCAGAGCACTACAAGATAGATTAATGGCTAGAACTCATCCTCAACAGTTTCCAACGGACATAAAACTGTCAAACTGCCATAAGAGTTGCTTCTCTAAGTATAAAAGGTTTTTATACTTCTCCAAGATTTTTAAAAGCCTTGAATGAGATTTGAGCTATAAAGAGTTGAAAAACCAAAAAATCTTCACTGCACTTGTCTGCACTTAAACACCTACTCTTTGCATTTGTATTTTGCACTCAATCTTGTACCAATCAGATCAACCAGTGATCATAGGTACTTTCTTTTACTACTCTTCTTGTATTCTTAGAGTGAGGAAGTCACTCTAAGGGGTTGTTCAAGCTTGGGATAGCTTGATTGTTGTAGGTTGTGGTTGAGCCTTGGAAAACCACTTTGGGTTTTAGTTGAGCCTGTGAAAAATTAGTGTAAAAGGTTTTAGCTGAGCCTTGAAAAGCCATTGTAAAGCTTGGTGAAAGCTTGTGAATTTCACAGAATCTTAGTGGATTTGTTGGGAAAATTCTTGGTTGAATAATCAAGGTAGTGGATGTAGGTCTTGGACCGAACCACTCTAAATTGCTGTGCATCTTGTACTCTGTTTTTATTTTTTTAAGTTCTAGAAATTAGTTTTCAATATTGTTAAGAGCCAAATTGTGCTATTCACCCCCATCTAGCACATATTATAGGGATCAACAAGTGGTATCAGAGCTAGTTCCCTGTTATTAAGGCTTAACATCCTTAGGGAGAATTTAAATGGCTTTCCAAAAATCAGTAGTGGCTGAGAGACAATCAACAAACAGACCACCTCTATTTGATGGCTCTAATTACCGTTATTGGAGCACTACAATGTCAATTTACATTAGAGCTATAGACTATGAAATGTGGGACGTCATAATTGATGGACCCTTTATGCCCTCAACCGTGAATGTGGTGACAAATGAGTTGATGCCCAAGCCAAGGTTTGAATGGATTGAGGCTGAAACTAAGAAAGTTCAAATAAACTTTAAAGCCAACAACACATTGTATTGTGCATTAACCCCCACTGAGTCTAACAAAGTCTCAAGCTGTACAATAGCTAAACAAGTATGGGAAAAACTTAGAATAATCCATGAAGGGATTTCTCAAGTAAATAAGTCCAAAATTTCTTTCTTAACACATAATTATGAAATGTTAAAAATGAAGCCTGGTGAAGACATCACCAACATGTTTGATAGGTTTACAAACATCACAAATAAATTGAGTCAGCTAGGCAAGCCTATCCTTGAACATGAATTAGTAAAAAGATTGCTTAGGAGTCTAATAAAAAATTAGAAGCCTAAAGTGACTGCCATCCGAGAGGCAAAAGATCTAAATGTTATCACCTTAGATGAGATTTGTGGCTTTCTCCTAACTCATGAGCTAGAGCTTAAAGAGGAAGAAGAAGAAGATAGAAGGGAAGCAAAAGAAAAGAAAAAGAGCATTGCACTTAAAGCTAGCATCCTTGAAAAAGAGTTGGAAGAGTTGTCTTGTGATGATGACGAAGAGTTAGCTCTGGTTGTAAGAAAATTTAGAAAGCTTATGGGCAAAAGAAACCAAAGATTAGCTAGAAAAGGATTTAGAAAAGATCAAGGTGCTTTATGGAAACTAAGGAACAAAAATGACTCCAACAAAAAGGATGAGCTGATCTGCTACGAATGCAAGAAACTTGGTCACTTCAAGTCTGAGTGTCCATTGCTGAAAGATGAGATTCCAAAGAAAAATAAGAAATCCAAGAAAGCAATGGTGGCAGTTGCATGGTCAGACAGTGACACATCAAGCTCTGAAATTGATGATGAAAAATCTGATGAAAGAACAAACATCTGTTTAATGTCACAAGAGGATGAAACTGAGAAAACTTCATCCCCCTGCCTTAATTCTTTTGATGATTTATAAGATGAGTATGAGTGCCTTTATGATGAATTTGAAAAACTTTTTTCGAAATACAAAACATTAAAGAAAAAGGCTGCATCTATTGAAAATGATTTGGAAAAAATGAGACAAGAGTTCAAATCTATTTTTGAGCAAAGAAATATTTTGCAAATTGAGTTAGAACACTCAAAAACAGACTTTGAAGTTTTAAAATTAGAGTTGGTTAATAAGCTTGATGCTTTGCAAAATTTACTTGATGAAAACACAGCTCTCAAATGTTGGAAAAATGAATCTTCAAAAAGAGATGTATACCACAATAAAAATTCATCTAAAGCATTACCTAGATGTTATAATTGTGGTAAACATGGTCATTTATCATATGATTGTTTTAAGAAAAGAAATGTGCAGAAAATAAAAAAAATTTAGGTTCCTAAAAGGTCCTATATTGCAACTAACACTAAAGGACCCATCAAAGTATGGGTACCTATAAAGAAAAACTGAAATGCTGTTTTGTAGGTTGAGTTGCACTTAAAGGAGACATGTTCAAAAGCTCAACTCAAGAAGAAGCAGCCTTGGTACATAGACAGTGGCTGCTCACGACACATGACAGGAGATAAATTATTATTTGCTCAGCTAGATAAAAGAAAGGGAGGAACCGTATCCTTTGGTGATGAATCAAAAGGTAGAATTCATGGGATAGGTACAGTTGGTAAGAACTCCCAAACTCAAATCAATCATGCATTGTTAGTTAAGGGTTTGAAGCATAATTTATTAAGCATTAGTCAATTATGTGACAAAGGATTTAAAGTATGCTTTGATTCAAACAAGTGTGAAGTAATAGATATAAGTACAAACAAAATCTCATTTATAAGAAAGAGATTGAAGAATATGTATGTGATATTTCTTGAGGATCTTGAAATAAATAATGAAATATGTTTAGTTGCAAATGCTGATAGTGATAGCTGGTTATGGCATAGGAGATTAGGAAATGTTAGCTTGCAGACCATGTAAAAATTAATCAAGAGAAATCTAGTTGTTGGGCTACCAAATATAAAATTTGAAAGCGACAAAATATGTGATGCTTGCCAACTAAGAAAACAAGTTAGAACATCTTTCAAGTCTAAGAAGATTCTGTCAACATCTAGACCTCTTAAATTGCTTCATATTGATCTATTTGGTCTAATAAGCACAACTAGCTTAGAAGGAAAATCTTATGGCTTTTTAATAGTTGATGACTATTCTAGATATACTTAGGTTTATTTTCTTGCTCATAAGAATGATGCTTTATCAGCTTTCTTAAGTCATTGTAAGTAAGTAGAAAATGAAAAAGGACTAGCCATAGTTAGCATAAAGAGTGATCATGGAGGAGAATTTGAAAATGATGAGTTTGAAAAATTTTACAATGAAAAGGGATTGGATCACAATTTTTCTACACCTAGAACACCCTAGTAAAATAGAGTTGTAGAGAGGAAAAACCGAACCCCAAAAAGAAATGGCTAGGACTATGTTATGTGAGAACAATCTACCTAAATATCTTTGGGCTGAGGTAGTAAATACAATGGCTTATATTCTTAATAGAGTCTTAATAAGACCCTTGATTTCAAAGACTCCATACGAACTTTACAAGGGTAGGAAACCAAATATTTCTCACCTTAGGAGTTTTGGTTGTAAGTGCTTTGTATTGAACAACGGAAAACAACCCCTAGGGAAGTTTGATTCAAAGAGTGATGAAGTAATTTTTTAGGATATGCATTAAACTCAAAGGCCTATAGGATTTTTAACAAAAGAACCTTAACCATTGAAGAATCAATCCATATAGTTTTTGATGAGTCATATGCTTTACAAAAAGAAATTCATGATGATGATGATGATGTAGAAATCTTAGAAAAACAAATGGAGGAAATGAGCTTAGAAAACAACAAAAATAATGAAGAAAGCTCACCTAGAAGAGAAAATGAAACTCCACCTTTAGAAAATCTACAAAGAGCAGAAAATCAGCATGATGATCTACCAAGGAGTTAGAGATTTGTAAAAGATCACCCACAAGACCAAATAATAGGTGACATTTCACAAAGAGTTAGAACTAGGAAAGCAACTAGAGAAACTTGTGAGTTTTCAGCTTTTATATCTCAAATTGAACCTAAAAACTTTGAAGAAGCTGAAAAAGAGGAAAGTTGGATAATGGCCATGCAAGAAGAACTTGATCAATTCACAAGGAATCGTGTATGGTCATTGGTACCTAGACCTTCAAATTACCCTATTATTGGTACAAAATGGGTATTTAGAAATACACCAATATTCTCTACATTTTATAGGTTAAAAATCCACCCTTCATTATCTTTCCATTCTTTTAATTCATTTCTACTTAATTCCAACCTTATTTGTGTCCAATGGTCTTTCATGCAACTTTTCCTCTTTAATTTGCATTTAGCTTCCTCCTTGGATAATGACATTACATGTAACTATATTTCTCTTCTTTTAGTCTAATTGTCACCAAGTGTCCATCATGCATAAATTTTCCATGCATTCTTTTCGCTTAAAAATCCACATGCATGTGTTATCTTATTCATTTTGTCTTATGCCTTTTTGTTTGTCACATAGTGGGGGTCCCACATGTTCTCCATTACAAGTACATCCTTGCATGCATATCTTTACATGTAATGGTAGTTGTTACATTTATATTCCATCCTCCACATAATCTAATTTGTCTTGGTTAGTTAATTTCCATTTAACTTCAAATGTTGAAATTACACATAAGTCCTCAAATTTTTCCTTATTCACCATTTAACCTTCCAAACTTTTCATCCTTTACAATTTGGTCCTTCAACCATTTCTTTAATTCCAATTTCCTTCTAATTTTCTTCCTTTACACTTGTACACATAAAATATCTAATTGACACTTCACGAAGGTGTCACTATAATATTTAAATATATATTTACCCTATATTGTCGTTATTTAATAAAGGCACACTAGCCCCATTAACGTCGTTTTCCTTCAAAATTCTTTCTTACTTCTTCTCCCCCACTTAGATTAGCCATATAGTTCTCCTTCATGACTAATTTCAACAATAGGTAAAATATTAATATTTTAATATTATTTTATTAATAAAATATTATTTTATTTCAAAATTCTCCACTTGTCTCCTCAAGCCCCAAAGTGTCTCACTTTGTCCTGGTTCACTTCCAAATAACCTTTTAACATGCTAATTCATCCTCGATAAAATATTATTATTTTATTATTATTCTCTCGTGTGTAGAATATTTTATTTCAAAATATTCCTTCCACCTGTCACAGCTCTTTGGCACTTAAATTTACGTCAATTGACCTTTCATCTTGTCGATAAGATATTATTGACTCCTATACGAGGGTACAGGGTATTACAATCTCCCCCACTTAAATAGTGGTGTGTTACTTGATGCCATTATTGCTCACTTTCGAGTATGACCAATGATCTTGGATGAAATTCGCAATGCTCAGGATCAAGATGAATTCATGATGAGAATCTTAGGATTTAAAGAGAAAGATAAAAAATTTGTGTATGGAGACGATGGATCACTGAAGCATGAATCTCAAACGTATGTGCCGGATCGAGATAATTTGAAAGAAAAGATTTTAGAGGAAACTCACATCACTATTTACACTGCACATCCAAGAGCCACCAAGATGTATCATGATTTGAAAATGGTTTATTGGTGGCAAGGAATGAAGAAAAATGTAGTTGAATACATAGCCAAGTGCCTAACTTGCCAACAAGTTAAGGCTGAACATAGGAAACCCCCAGGTTTGCTAGAACCCCTGCTGATCCCGAATGAAAATGGGAACATGTGGCTATGGATTTTGTGACTGGATTGCCCATTGGGCAATTGTTGATCAGTTAACTAAATCTACTTACTTTATTCCAATAAAAACTAGTTATGGGTTTGCTAAGTATGCTAAGGTTTATATTGATTGTATCGTGCGATTGCATGGAGTTCCTATAACCATAGGATCTATTCGAGGGCCTTAATTTACTAATAAATTTTGGAGAAGTTTACATGAAGCTTTAGGCACTCGTTTAGATTTCAGTACCGCATATCATCCTCAAACGAATGGTCAGTCAGAACGTGTGATACAAACACTCGAAGATATGCTAAGGTCAATAGTGTTGGATTTGGGAATCATGTGGAATCATCAGTTGTCATTGGCAAAATTTGCGTATAATAATAGTTATCAAGCTAGTATTGGTATGGCTCCTTTTGAAGCGTTGTACAAAACGAAGTACAGATCACCCATCGGATGGTTTGAAGTGGGAGAAAGGAAATTATTAGGTCCTGATTCGGTGCAACAAGCCACCGATGTAATGAGCATGGTGAGGGAACATCTAAAGTCAGCACAAAGTAGACAAAAGTCTTATGCAGATATTAGACGTCGTCCTTTGGAGTTCTAGTTGGGAGATTTTGTGTTTTTGAAGGTATCTCCACTAAAACAAAGTAAAAGGCTTGGAAAGAAAAGGAAGTTGAGTCCGAGATATATTCGACCTTTTGAGATTTTGGAACGAATTAGGTTGACAGCTTATCGACTAGCTTTATCGATGGAGTTGGCTCATGTGAATCCCACTTTTCATGTGTCTATGTTGAGAAAGGATGTTAAAGACCCAACAAATGTTATACATTATGCTTTGATTCCTATGGACGAAGGATTAACTTTTGAAGAGCAATCAGTAGCGGTACTAGATCGACAAGTGAAGTAATTGCGCTCTAAAGAAGTTACCTTAGTAAAGATCCTATGGCGAAATTGATCGATGGAAGAGGCAATTTGGGAACCCGAAAAGGAAATGAAGAAGGAATACCCACACCTCTTTCAAGACTAAGGTATGTTTTACCAACCCACTCTATTTAAATTCGAGGACGAATTTGTTTTAAGTGGGGTAGATTGTAACACCCTATGACCTAAAACGGTGGTTAACACAACTTTAAGAACAAGATTAAGATCAATAGAGGTCAATTTAAAAGTTTAGGAGCGGTGAAGGAGGAATGGAATATTTTCGAATAAAATATTTCATACATAATAAAATAATGGAGTAAAAAAAGTAATAGAGCTAAATCGAGATAGATTAAAATGTTTGGAACCTCGAGAGTTAATTGGAAAATCTTGGAATTCAATAATATTTTATTAGTAAAATATTATTAAAATAATATCAAAATATTCCTATTGTGAGTGCTGGAAAAACTCACATAATCTATGTGTTGAACTTAAATGGGGGAGTTATAACATAATTTTGATGATTTGATGGATAAAATATTATTTTAATGAGTAAAATTTTAGTCATGTAAGTTCTAATAATAGTACATGCGAGTTTGGAAGGAATGGAGACATGAAGAATTAATTGGGATAATGAGGATCTATGGGATAATGAGATGTGCATGGGGATTCACTATTACATACAAATTGTTGCGTGCAAAAAAGAGAAAGTTAGTGGGGAACATGTGGGGCCCCATCATGTGAAGTAAACAGAAGAATGAGAATAAATCCTATTGCATGTAATGAGATTGGTGCATTAGGTGGCCAAATGAGGAAAGAAAAATGTGGGATGTATGTGACTTGAATGGTTTAATGAATGACCAAATAAAATATAAAGTAAAGGTTATGCATGAAATATGATTGGAGGAATAAGGTGGTGCATGGAATAAAGAATGAAGAAAGAAAGAATGAGGGAGTGAAGGTGGTGAATGGAGAAGATAAATGAGGATAGATATTGGGCCAATGAGCAAGGGAGGAAATCGGTGCATGAAAATTTAGTGGGGGATGAATTGGTCTAATGAGAAGTAAAGAATAAATAAAGAAGATAAAGGTGAGGAAAGGCTTGGGAAAATCGCACTTTTGAGAGAAAAGAAAGAGAGTCAATATTGAAAGTAAAAAGAGAAGAAAGAAAGGAGAAAGAAAAAAAAAAGAAGAAAGAAGAGAGAAGAAAAGCTAGCGGGAGGTTTAGTTTTGGAGAGATTGGTGGAAAACTTAAAAGTTTTCTCCCATATGCCATTGTTGGAACTTAAAAGAGAAAGTGGTGGTTCGGCTTAGTGATTCCAAGGTGAGGATGGCAAAAGTTGTCATTTTGTTTGAATGCATGCCTTATGAACTAATTGTAATGTGAGATTGTGCTTGTGGTAGCAAGAATCTTCAAGGATTCAAAGAACTGGGTGCATGCCTGTGGGTTAATCTTAAGAGTATGGTGATTTAAAGCAAGACAAATGATGGGTAAGTGCTTTTAACCTTGAGATCATGAATGGAAAGGAAAAAATAAAATGTGTATTGATTACTTGTGCTTGTGGCAGCAATGGTGACCAAGGATGTGAGAAGTTTGTGAGTTCTAGGTGGAATTCAAGTAAAAATCAGAAGGTAAGCATGCAATGTGGGTGCATTATGTTATATTGGTTTTGTTTGGTTAAAAGTTCATAGATTACATGTTAGATTATTGTGAATAATAAGGATGAAAAATGTGGAATTAGATCAAAGATTCACTGATTAAGGTGCCGCCCATATGTGTGTACAATCAAGTGTAAATACGGAAGTAGATTATTGTGAGGGATCCTTGAAAATAAAGAAAACTAAGAATATGGTATATAGAGCAGCAAATATGAGTGGAATTGTAGTGACATTCACTAAATATATTGAGTTTAATTTGCTGCTAGGATGTGCACAAGTGTGGAGGGTTTATCGTGATGGTGTACCGGAAGAGGTAACGGGCACCAACAAGTTAAATTAGCTAGAGACGCACCCGAATCAATAGCGACATAGCGTCCCGCTAATGTGAGGTGAGTAAGGGGTGCCTATTTCAAAAGTTCCATAAACTATATACCAAAATATGTTTAATAGATGTGCTGTTTTCTTTAAATGTAATTGTGGACAGCATATGTTTTTAGTGTCGATAGGCAATGTTTAATGGATTTGCAATCAAATTATACTGTTATTGTGGAAAGCATGAGTTGGTAGAATGCAAGGCACTTGTGAATGCCATGTTTTTAGAAATAACTTGTATATATAAACTATATATGTAAAGGGTTTTAGAAATCAAGAAACAAGCTCTTTACCATGGTTTTATGTCAATGTGCCTTATTTGTTTGTGTGATGTGCACAAACGCTTTATGCACAAACTTTATGTTCACCATGCTGATTTGATATTTAAGCTTCATGCAAAAGTTTTACATTAAAAAGTCTTACAAATGGATTTATCAGGTCACAATGATTGGTACTTTGGAAATAGATTTAAAATAAGCTTTTGAGAACCCAACTTGCTTATAAATGGTTTTGTCAAACTAAAAGATTCGAGAGTAGGTTGAATGTCACATCAGGATAGTGTGACTGTTGTGCACAAGTGAGCTCTAGCTAAAGAACCTTTGGGTTGCCGACTGGTTATTAGACGTGACTAGTCCATGATCTGTGACATATATATATATATGGCAAGGCCACGGGATGATATACGTGGCTAGGCCACGAATTGATATACATGGTTGCGACCACATGATTTCTCCGATGTCGACAAACATCATCGAGATTGCCATGGCTGTGGGAATCCAGTTGAGGGGGGCCTCTCGGATGTTATTATGTGGAAGCGAGTCCACGGGTTAATTATTACGATTACCTACTCAAAAGTTATATCACTTTAGGTTTTGAAACATGTATTCTTTCGCATGGTGAGAATTACAAGTTTTTTTGCAGCTCTTGTTTTTATACGATGATTTTGTATTTAATTCCTCGAGGATGAGATGATTTATGAGCTTGTGTATAAGCGTTGATAATGCTTGATTTTATTGGAGCATGCGTGCTTATGCTAGTTTGATTTGAGTAAAGGATGTTAAATGATTTCAATGGTAGAAATCTTTTACTTGCACTTATTTTGATACATTATTTGAAATGATTATTTTGCATCACAATTCTTGGGTTATACTTAAGGCACAAATGTTCCATTTGAGTTTAAATTGTTTATATACATTCTCATGTTTTTAACATTCAAATTTTCTACCCTTGGCTTGTTTACCATTTACGCCCTGCTCATGAAGTTGATATCACTAAGTCTATGAGACTCACTTCCATTATCTTCCCTTTTTTTGCAGATAAGTGATCAGCTCGAGTGTATTATCGCAGTAGATTTGACTCGTTGCGACGTAGGTAATGGCATATCTTAGACTTCCACTCCGAGTCGCTTCGTTGCATAGGAGTTATGTTGTGTAAAATAGTTAGACTTATAAAATTTCTTGGTTTATCGGAATGTAATGGATTCTAAGTGTGATGTTTGAATTTACCTTAAAGTTTACTAGAATTGGATATTGTTACCTAATTGCTACTTATTAATTACAGCTTCTTATTTCGGTTTAAGTAAATGACAGTATTATTACAAGTCGATTCACTTATGCAGTAAAATGTTTGATTGGTTAACAAGAATCTCAACTAAGGCTTGTTCAGGATTTGGTGGGTTCTCCCATAAGTCTTGGACGTCGGTAACAATCGAGAAAAGGGTCGTTACAAGAAACATGGTAGATGAACAAGGTAATGTAATAAGAAACAAAGCTAGGCTAGTTGCTTAAGGATATAATCAGGAAGAAGGAATTGACTATGATAAAACCTTTGCTTCTGTTGTTAAGTTAGAAGCCATAAGGTTATTACTTGCATTTGCTTGTTTCATGAATTTCAAATATGGATGTGAAAAGTACATTTTTAAATGGCCTTATTCAAGAAGAAGTTTATGTCAAACAACCCCCCTGGTTTTGAAGATTTTGAAAAACCTGACTATGTTTTTAAATTGCATAAGACCTTATATGAATTAAAACAAGCTCCAAGAGCTTGGTACAAAAGACTTTCAAAATTTTTAGTTGGAAAAGGTTACATTAGAGGAAGCATTGATACAACCCTATTTATTAAGAAATGCTTAAATTATTTAGTTATAGTTCAAATTTATGTGGATGATATTGTATTCTGTGCTACTGATGAAGTTTTGTGTAAGAACTTTGCTGAAGAAATGCAGGGTGAGTTTGAAATGAGCATGATGGGTGTACTAAAATTCTTTCTTGGTCTTCAAATTAAACAATGTAAGGATGGTATTTCATCAACCAAGAAAGATTCATTCAAAACATGATAAAAAAAATTTGATGTGATGAAGTTGAAGTCAATTGGCATACCAATGAGTCCCTCTACCATGCTTGATAAAGATGAAAAAGGAAAGAGTGTTGATCAAAAGCTTTATAAAGGTATGATCGGCTTTTTACTCTACTTAACTGCTAGCAGATCTGACATATAGTTTAGTTTATGCTTGTGTGCACTATTCTAGTCACATTCCTAAGAGTCACATTTAACAGTTGTAAAAAGAATCTTTAGGTACCTCTTGGACACACAAAGCTTAGGATTATGGTATCCAAAAGGATCATCTTTTAATCTTATTGGATACTCTGATGCTGATTTTGTTGGAGGTAAAACAGATAGGAAAAGCACTAAAGGCACCTATCAGTTTCTTGAAAATATGCTTGTATCTTGGCCATGTAAAAGCAAAACTCTATTGCATTATCAATAGCTGAAGTGGAATACATATCTTTAGGAAGTTGTTGTGCACAAATTATATGGATTAAACAACAGTTAAAAGATTTTGGAATAACCATGCATAATATACTTATATTTTGTGATAACACAAGTGCTATAAACATTTCAAAAAGCCCAGTTCAGCACTCTAGGACCAAACACATTGAAATTCGATATCATTTTATTCAAGATCATATACTTAAAAGAGATATTAAGATTGAATTTGTTGACACTATGCATCAACTGTTCGATATCTTCACTAAACCTTTAAGTGAAGAACGATTTTGTGAAATTAGAAGAAATCTAGGGATGCTTGATGTAAATGAGCTTTAGGTAAATCTTTTAAGTTCGCCTTATACAAGTCAATAGAAACTTAGTTGGTCAAAAGAATCGTCTAACTGATTAAAAATGTTCTATGTTGATCTATCTATTCAGAATGCGTGACTTAGTCGATTAAATGTAAAACTTAATCAGTTAAGAAACTAAAATAATTTTTAAAAAAATTATTTTTAAGGGAAAAAGAATAGGAGAACAGGGGAAAAGAAAATTGTCTAATTGAAAACAAAAAATTGGGGTCAAAATTTTGAATTTTGAAAAAGAGATGTTTGACCTTATTTAAAAAGGGAGATTAATAATCTCTCTTCTTTCCATATTCTCTCTTCTTGAACCACCTTTTCGAAACCAAAACTCTTCATCTCAAACTCTTCAAACCTTGAGTCAGAAACCACTAAGAACAATGGCCAAATTTTCCCTACCCAGTGACACTTAGGAAAAGAAAAAGGAAAATGTTTTCTGGAAGAGAATCCATCATCCAAGGCTTAAAAGAAAGGGAAAAAGAACGACCCAGTACTAATGACTAAAAAAGTAAGAAAGAAATGGAAAGAGAAGGCATTAGAATTAAAGAAAAAGTTGGAAAAAGGAAATCTCGACAAAAAAGGTAACTCTGTATCTCAAAATTTAGGAATAAGATTCATGAGGAATGATTTAAAAAAATAGAGAATGTGTGAGACCTTGACCTTTATAGGCTCATAGTTAGTAATAGATGCAATTTCTTTGATCAGGGGTAATTTCGTCATTTCCTCTAATAAGCTCCCAGAAGATATTTTTATTATATTTTAAGGTCTAAATAGGCATAAGACCACATAAATGATGTGTAATGATTAAAACATGAAGAAAACTAGAAGTTTCAATAATTTTCACAATAGGGGCAAAATGGTCATTTTTCACTTCGGGTTAAAATTTTTAAGTTTTCATAAATCGAGCATTTTCTAGACCATTATGGACCTTGTTCTGGTGTCAAAAGAGTAAAAGATGGCATAAAGGATTGGGAGAGAACAAGCTAATTTGTGGAGGGGCATTTTCGTATTTTTAAGTGGAATGGATAAGCTTGAGCTATAAATATCTTTTTCTTCAAGTAGCTTCTTCATTCTCCAGTAGCTTCTTCTCCTTCTTCTTCTTCCATCTCATGTTGCTTCCATCCTCCATGGAAGTTTGATATGAAACTTTCATAACTCTCTCTCTAGCTTTAATTTTCACACCTTTGTGCCCTTTTGACTAGAAGCCTTATGCTTTTTCACTTTCTCACTTTAAAACCCTTGAAAGATCCCACTTCCATACTTTCTCTCACTAGCTAGGTGTTTAGAAAGAGAAAGAGAAAGAAAGCCCCTATAATAGCTTGGAAAACTATTGGAAAGAATTTCAAAATTTCAAGGCTATCAAGGTGAGCAGTAAATTAAAGTTGATTTTAAATGTTGAGGGTGGCTAATGGTTAGGCTTGTGAATGTTTTATAGTAGGATGGTTATTCATTTTAGTGTGGTTAAGGTAGTGAATTTAGATAGCCATTTAAATGGCGATTGGAAGTTAACCAAGAAATAGCTTTTAGAATCTATAAGTATGTGAATTGACATGGTGATGTTAATATGATGGTAGGTTCCAACGAAGCCCCATCATCCCATTTGGACAATTAGGAAAGTGAAAGTCGACAAAAGGTTCAACAAAATACCGGTGACTAAATTTCATTTCAAAACTTGTTTTGGGAATATGAATGTAGCTGCACAAACAATTGAATAATTTATCCAACTTTTTCTCAAAACAAGTGCCTTGGGAACAAGCCTTTGATAAATTGATTTTATGTTGTGCCATGCGGTTGTTATGGATTCATGCACTATTACATTATGTTGGTGTATATATAGATATATATATATATATATGTTGTGCATGATGGTTGATATTGTGTGATGATTATAACCGTGTGTGTGCACGATGTGGGAGAATGTACATGCCGGTAATGGTGGCGGTGAGGGAGATGGATGATGATAGTGCCCGTGTGCACGATGTGGGGGGATGTACACGATGGCACTGATTGTGCACGATGTGGGGGGATGCACACGATGACTACGGCTATGTGCATGATGTGGGGGGATGCACATGAGCTGGATGTGATGATATTGGTATTGGTATTTATCCATGTATGTATATGTATATATGTCTAAAGAATGAAAACTCATGTATATGGTTTATGGTTGAAATGCATATGAATTTGGCATGTTGAACTTTGGAAATCTTTATGTGTTTTATGTTGATTTTTTCATTTCAGCAGAATGGCTTTTTCTTGAAAGGAAGGAAACTTTTTTTCTCACTGTTTTGTTTCTTGTTGTAGCGAGAAACTCTCGAGTTAGAAGGGTAAGGCTGGCCAACAATCTCGCTGCAACGAGATTCATTCTCGGTGCAGTGAGAAACTTTTTGTTTTGTGACCAAAAATTTCGCTCAATCTCGCTGCAGCGAAAAACTTTCTGTTTTGCTCCTCATTTGGTTCGGTTGCTACCCTATTTTCGATTTCTTTGATACCATAGTTGAGCATGGACTTCCAACATTAAGGAATAAATGAATTAAGTTTAAAATGAGGAGGTTTGGTGAGAAACCCTTGGCCAGTTAAGAAACACTAGGCTAGTTGAAAATTTAAGTCAAGTGTCGCTGCAGCAGAAAGGCATTCTCGTTGCAGCGTCATTTATTTGACTTGATTCGCATGAATGCTATTAAAGTTTCACTCTCCAAATATTTTGTTGAGCATGGACCTTTTTCTTAAAGTGATTTACTCATGTGGGGTTTACATGAGGGGTTTTAATAAGAACTAAAATAATTGCATTGTTTTGAAAAATGAATGCATCATGATTTCGTTAAACATTCCTTAATGTTTGCTTGTTCCCTTTCTTGTTCACTCACTAGGTTTATACTCACAATTTTCAACTTCATGTTTTCATATCAAGAGGCAGCCGGTAGCTAGGTCAAGGTGTCCTTGTAGATTCATACCTTTGGTAGGTATCAATGGCATTCAGTAGCTACACCTTCACTGTGGTCACTCTACTGAAAACCTAGAGTCATTTTGTTGTAAACATGTACAAGTGATGTAAATTATTAAATTGTACGTTTAGACAACATATGTACATTTAAATTGTATGCCATTATGAGTTGGCAATGCTTAGTATTATTTTGATTCAAGTTATAAAATGTGATTTAGCAACTTTTGATGGAATGGTGAATAGGTCATATTAATAGGCTTGCTTGGGCTTAGTGGACTACGTCCATTGAGCCCATGCACCGGTAATGGCCCGAAATTTGGGTCCTGACAGAATGCACCCATATCTTATGGAAAATTCATTGATTGGGATAGTTTTGATGAAGTTCATGAAATCAAAAAGGGTCTGTCATAATATTTTGAAGAACTCAAATTAAAGAAATTAAGCGTTTTTTAGAATAGATCTTATAGTTCTAGTCTAGTTAAAGAATTTTACTCTAGTATTACACTAGATAAAATAGAGCTTGATGATCCAAAGGATTTTGTTAAGGATGGTTTTAATGTGTTTCTAAATGGAAAGGAATTTGTGCTCACTACTGCTGATTTGGGTGACTTGTTGAAAATTGAATGTAATGTGGGAGAATATGAGATTCCAGAGGAATATGATCCCTCATCTCTATAGGAAATCATCACTGGGAAAAAGGAAAGGTACTCCTCCAGGAGTTATGCAAGCTTTATCAAGAGTCCTCAAACTAGGATCTTACACTACTTTATTGCAACAATAATTCATGGACGAAGTAGCAATTTTAGCTATGTAAGTCTCCAAGACATGTGGCTAATGGAACATGCATTCAATGCAACTCCTCTCAACCTTGGAAGATTTAAGATTGAAAGAATGAAGGGAACTTGCGATGTAGATAAAATTAATCTGGCTTATGGGAACCTCATTACCTCATCGGTAAGGAAAAAAGAAATCTGAAATACAAGATATCAAATGGATCAAGTCAAAAGCAAAGGTCAAGCCATTTATTTGGGAAGTCTACCAAAAATGGGATATAAACTTGAAGGAGAAAAATTTATTAAAACTCCAATAGACACCCCAAGAAATGAGAATCCACTTTTGCTCAGACTAAATCAACTTTCTCTTAAATCTCCAATGAAATGGTTTTAAATTTATTGATGAGAATTGATGGCAAGATAACTGATCAATCTGACAAGACTCTGAAAATTGAAGATCAACTGTATGGCCTAGCAAATATTATGAAAGAAAAAGGAAAAACACGATCTGGTCCTACATCTGAAGGTACCTCAGCAACCCCAAGTCTTATACCAGAATGACAAGCTGCTAAGAATCCTACTCCTTAAACAAAAGGTGGTGAACCTGAACCTGCCACAGTAAGGAAACAGCCTACTATTGAACCTGAAGTTGAAAGAGAATACAATGATGATATAGAAGTGATTGGTTCTCTTCATGACATCATTGACAATTTTAATAGTCAACAACATGATGAAGCACAGAAAGCTAAGCCATCTCTAATAAATTATGAGGAAATCTTAATTATGGATGTGTTTCATCAAATGGTAAAGGAAGAGCAAGCTGAAAAAGAAATGGCAAGAAGCAAAACATAGAAACCAACACTTATAAGAACTTCACCTGACTCAATTCACACCACAAGCAGAAGTAAACCTACTTACAAAGTGAAAAATAAAGCAACTGCATCTGCATAAGGTATAGTCAAACCTACTGGAAAAAGAAAAAAGACAATGGCAACGAAAACTAGGTTCCTGAAGAGAAGAATGTCTTCCCAATTGACTGACAAAGCTAGATCCTTAATTAATCTTCTAGCCAAAACCCTCTCCAAGTCTCGAACAATCCTTCCCCTAATTCCTCACCCCAAAAATCATCACCTTTGTCATCTCCCAAACCCTTCAATGTTCACTTTAGGACTAATGAATCCACCCCCTCTAACTTTTCTTGAATCAGCAGACCACCCTTTTTTTACTGATGACAAAAAGGGGGAGAAAGTAAAAGAAACAATACAGTGCTTTAGGAATTTGATTCTAATGATGCGTAGTTGTTTATAATAGTATGCTATTTTGACTATTTTGACTATTGATGGTTAGCATTTGGATGTTGATAACTTACTTTTTGTTATGCTACTTTGTTATTTTTGTTGGCTTGCTGATGACATTTGGTTTTAGAATGGATATGGTCTGTTGATGATGATATACTAGTGATAGTTGGTTACAATATTGATGATATCTTGTCACTTAATACTAGCAGTTATGCAAGTTTGTATGTCAACTCATGAATATGTTCTGTTATATGTCTCATAAGTATTGAATCAATGCTTGCTATCTACATTAAGAAATAGATAAAAATTAGCTGGCCTGCTAAGTTCAAAAACAAAATAACTTGAAAAAGATCATGCATACATTAAGGGGGAGCACACATTCAGGGGGAGAAATTCCTCATCTTTAGCAAGGAATGAATAGACACTGTACTATTAATCAAGGGATGTTTTGTCATCATCAAAAAAAGGGGAGATTGTTGGCTCCATAAGTTTTTGATGATAACAAAACATTCCCACTGATTAATGTCTAACTATACTACTTGAGTGTGCAGGATGAAAATGTATGTCAATAATAAATTAATGACTGGAAAGCAAACATCAAAACTCATCAGAATAAGGAGTTACAAATGAGCTTAACAGAAGTCTCTTAGTCAAATAACCAAAGGAGTTAGTCAACTAAAGTACAAAATTGAAATTGGCTACTTCAAAGACAATAAGCTCTTAATCGGTTAAAATCTTACTTAATCGATTAATGGATTAAAACATATTACAAGACAAAGAAGACTTAATCGACTATGAAGTATGGTTAGCCAACTAAAAACTCACTGTCAAAATTTTGATTACGAGACAGAGAAGACTTAATTGACTAAGAAGAAATGTTAGCCAGCTAAGAGCTCACTGTCTGAAAATTTGAATTTGAATGTCTGAAAATAAACTAACGACTAGAATAGACTCAAAACTGTTTCCAACGGTCTAAAGCTGTTAACATCCATCAAAGTTGATATTTCAAGTATAGAGTTGATTAGGGTGAACAATGTTTTTATTTTGTGCTGCTGAACAATAAATTTTGATTTGGATGAAGTTATTGGGTTGCTTGGCACTAAGGGTACTGAATGGAAAATGAATAAGGGTGTGTCATTGTCTTTTAAGGCTAATGCCCTGAAGAATGATAAGTCTATTATATAGAGTTATTTTGACACATTTTGGAGGCTTAAGTAGCTAGATCTTTGAGATTTTAGGTTCGGATTGTAGCATTTTATGTGTTTTCCTAATTTAAGTTTGATTACATGTTGAGTAGTTAATTTAAGTTATTTTAGTTAAATTTTATGTTATTTTGTTTTAAGTTACTTTAAGAGTAGTTATTGTTGGTTTTTTTTTATTACTTCTGTAGGAAATTTGATGAAAATTGCTCATTTGATGAAAATTCGTGCAAGGATGGTGATAGTTTCATTTGTATATATTGCGGTATTTTGACCATATCTCTTTATAAAGAACTCCAAATGAAGTGATTATTAAACCACTAGAACGATAAGAGGAAGATCTAAAACTTTTATGTTGACTATTTTTCTCAATTCAGATTGGATCATGGTCAAAATATTTATCTAAGTTGGAGCACTGCAGTAATATGCATGGACTGAACATGATGCGGTATTTGGAACATATCTTTCAATCCTAAAGTTCGATTGATGTGATTCTTAAGTCATTGGAAAGACAGGGCTAAAAGTTTTATGTTTATTACTTTGCCTAGTTCAGAGTAGATTAGGATGAAAATCACGTTCGAAGTTGATAGACTATTGTAGTGCTAGGAGAACAAAGGCTGCTGTAACACCTCGTACCCCCGTATGGTAGTCAATATAACCATATCGATAAGACAAAGGGCCAAATGACGTAAATTTAAGTGTCAAAGAGTGGTGATGGGTGAAAGGAATGTTTAAGAGTAAAATACTCCGCATGTGAGAAAATAATAATTAAATAATAATATCCTTATCAAGGATGAATTAGTGAGTTAAAAGGTGATTTGGAAGTGAATCAGGGCATAATAAGACATTTTAGGACCCGAGGAGATAAGTGGAGAATTTTGGAATAAATAATATTAAAATATTAATATTTTATCTGATGTCAAGATTATTCATGAAAGAGGATTATATGGCTTATCTAAGTGGGGGAGAAGAAGAACGAGAGAATTTTAGAGAAGAACGACGTAAGTGGGGCCCGTGTGCCATTATTTAATAGAGCAAGAACGGATAAGTATATATTTAAATATTATGGTGACATCTTGGTGAAGTGCAAATTTTATATTTTAATTGTACACATGTAAAGGAAGAAAGATAGGAAGAAATTGGAGTTAAAAGAAATGATTGAGGACCAAATTGTAAAGGATGAAAAGTTTGTTGGGACAAACGGTAAATAAGGAAAAGTTGAAGACTTAAGTGCAATTACCACATTTGAAGTTAAATGGGAATTTACTAACCAAGGGAAGTTAGATTATGTGGAATGATGGAATTTGGATGCAAAAATTCACTATTACATGCAAATGATAGCATGCAAAAGGAGAAAGTTAGTGGGAAACATGTGGGACCCCCACCATGCATAGTAAAAGGAAAAATAGTAAAAGTAAGACTAAATCTATTTTTGCATGAGATGGGATTGGTGCAATAGATGGCCAAATAATAAAAGAAAGATGTGATGTGCATGTGACTTAAATAATTAATTGAAAGACTAAATAAAATATAAGGTAAAGTTATGCATGAAATGTGATTGGAGGAATAAGGTGGTGCATGGAATAAAGAAATAAAGCAAGGACAGATGAGAGAATGAAGTGGCAGATGGAGAAAGAATGAAGATAGATTTTGGGCCAATGCATAAGGAAGGAAATTGATGCATGAAGCACCATTGGATGGCAAAATAGCCAATTGAAATTAAAAGGAAATGGGTGCATGAATTGTGATTAGTTTGAAAGTTGGCCAAATGAAATAAAAAGAAAAAGAATGCATGCATGGTGATTTGTCTAAATCAGTGGCCATGTAATACAAAATTTAAAAAGTAAAGGAGAAATGAGAAATAAGCCTTGGTGAGAGAGAAGGTCGGCCATTTGAAAAAAGAAAAGAAAGGAAAGAAAGCCTTGGAGAGGTTTCACCCGAGAGAATGAAAAAGAAGAAAAAAAAGAGAGAAAGGAAAAGAAAGGCTCGATTGTTACACAAAATCAAGAGGAACCGTGAGGTTTCATCCCTCATCTTGAAGATTTGTGTTGTTTCATCACCCAAGGAGCCTTCAATACTCAAGAGAGAAACCATAGAGTGTTAATGTATTAAGCTTGATTTTGTGATTCATGCAAGGAAAGGTAAGGATTTTTGTTTCTAGCTTGAGTAATCTTTGAAAATGAATTAGTGACTAAGACAAATGTCTTGTTGCAGCAAAGATCGGCTTGATTAGAGGAAAATTGGTGACATGCAAGCCATCAAACCCATGGGTGGATAATGGGTTCAAAGTGAAAGGAAAGTGGTAAGTTTAATACTATGTTTAGAGGCCTATGGTTGTTGAATATTATGGAGAATGATTGTGGAATTGTTGGTAGCTTGGTGAGTGAAATATTAGAAAAGCTTTGAGGTTGTATGCAAGGTCAAATCCACCACAAAGGTAAGACATGCAATGTGTAGTGTTATTGTGATGTCAAAGGTACGGTTAGAAGCAATTGTGATAGTTAAAAGCTCAAAAAAATGTAATGTGTGGATATGTGTTGTTATGAAAGGCTTAAAAGTTATGAATGTTGGTGTGCATGACTGAATATTAATGTTATGCTTGGTGGCGGCATGTAAATATAAATTGTGGGGCATGTAAACTTAGAAAATGCTTAATGAAGTTAGATTTATAATTGCTGCCATATGCGAGGTTAATGGTGTGAAATGATAGTTGAACTCGATAAATGTCATTGGAAAAGATTGATATGTGCGAGAAAGTTATAAATAAGTTGCTGATACTTATAATCTAAAGAATTACGCAAACAAAAGATGTAAGTTAGTAGAATGATGATTAATGTTTGAATGAGAAGGAAAAATGGGAATGATACACACTAAATATATTGAGTTTGAATTGTTGCTAGGAAGTGTAAAAGTAAAGAAAGTGTGCTGTGGTGGCATGCCGGAGGTAGTGACGGGTGACCGGCAAGTAAAATTAGATAGATACGCATCCGAGTCAATAGCGACGTAGTGCCCCGCTATTGTAAGGTGAGTAGAAGGTGTTTATTTTAAAATTCCCATAACTATATATGTATATATATATATATACGTGATGATTTATTTTAAACGCAAATTTGTGGACAGCATAAGCTGGAAGAAATCCTAGGTATTTTTTGGTGCTTAAATGTTTGAAACTGTTTTGATTATATATATATAAGCTATATACATAAAAGATTTTTAAATCGAAAAACAAGCGTTTTAATACAATTCCTATCCAAATGTGCCTTATACTTTGTGTGGTGCATTCATGAATGAATTTTGTATTCACCATGCTGATTTGACACCCAAACCTCATGCGAAAGGTTTTACGTTGCAAAGTTTTACGAAGAAGGGTTTTAGTACATTACTTGATTGGTATTTTGAAAATGACTTGAAATGATCCTTTGAAAACCGAATTTGGCTTTTAAATGGTTTTATCAAACTGGGAGATTTGAGAGAAGGTCGGATGTCACATCGGATAAGTGTAACCCTTGTGCACAAGTGAGCTTTAGCTAGAGAACCTTTAGGTCACCGACAGGCTATTAAACATGGTTGGGGCCATGGTCTGTGATATACGTGTCAAGGCCACGGGTTGTTATATGTGGCTAGGCCACAAGTGGTATTTGTGGTTGCGACCGCTTGATTTCTTCGATGTCAGCCAACATCGTCGAGATTGCCATGGCATGTGGGAATCCGGTGGAAACGATGCTAATGGATTGTTATTACGTGGAAATGGGTCCATGTGTTGATATTACGCTTTCCTACTCGAGAGTGGCATTTTTTTGGGTTTTCAAACTTGTACGCTTTCTCATGGTGAAAACTATAAGATTTTTTGCAGCTTCCCTTTTTATACTAAGATGTTGGATTTAACTCCTTGTGTATAAGGCGATTTACGAAATTGCCTTATGAGCTTGTGTAAAAGCTTTGATAATATTTGGTTTTTATGGGAGCGTGCATGTTTAATTTGAATTGCCTTAAGCAAGTTGTTAAACGATTTCGATGATAGCAATCTCTTACTCACACTGGTTTTGACATAATGATGGTTAAATGATTTCTTGCATAGAAATCTTTGGTTTTATATGTAAGGCACAATGTCCCATTTATTTTTAAATGGTTTAGATGTTCTTATGTTTTATATATTCAAATCTTCTACGTTTAGCTTGTTTCCCATTTACGCGCTACTCACAGAGTTGATGATCACTGAGTCTTTGAGACTCACCCCCTTATTTCCTTTTACAGATAAATAATTTGCTCAAGTGCATCATACAGCACACCGTGATTTACTGCAACATAGGTAATGACATCTCTTAGACTTCCATTCTAAGTCGCTCCACTGTTAGAAGTTGAGTCCTTGTATTTCATTTATTAATATGTAATGGATATTGGTCTTGATAGAAAGATTAAATTAGAGATTTGGACTTCAATGTATATACTCATGATTATATGACTTAAAGGCCAAATTGATTCATTAGGTCTATTGTTCAATTCATGTCATGAGAGCGTATGGTGTAAAGTAATAACATGGATTGGTGAACAAGTATGATGAATTAACTGAAATTTTTAATAAGGCTTGTTTGGGACTTGGTGGGTTTTTACCCAAAGGTTTCGGATTCGATAAGGATCGAGGAATGGTCGTTATAGCTACAGCGCTGGTGAAAGGAAGCACAAAACATTTTCTGGAGAGCTTAGCATTGCAGCACTAAAGAAGTAATGCCACAACACTGGGAGATTTTCCAAAAATAAAAAAGTTGATGAGATTTTGGAAATTAGGTTACTTGGAGCTTATTTAAGGGATGTTTTTCAGAGATTTTAAGGGGGGTAGCAGCCAACTATTATGGAGATTTGGAGCCAAAAACAAAGCAAGAAAACAAGAGAATTTGAGAGAGAATTGAGATTGCAAAGCTTCAATAATTAGTTTTTTTCTCTTCTTTTGTGCTTTTCTTATTTTCTTTGATTTAGATTCATGGCTAAATTTCTTTGGATATTGTTTTTATTGCATATTATGAGCTAAATTATCTTTCTAGAATTGTGGTGGATTTCAACATGTATTTTGAATATTAGTTTCTCTTTTATTTATCATGAATGGATGTAGTTTTACTTATTTGAATTTATTCTTAATGCTTTTGATTGTCTGGCCAACAATAAACTAATTTGTGAATCTAATTGAGACTCGACAGAGAGATTTTTGATTGGATTAAGGTTTGAATAATGCATGTTCACATCACTTAGGTGATCTGATTCATGATTCGGGTAGACATACGCCAATTGCCATACATAGCCACATTAGGACACTTGCTTAATGAACTTAATTTAATTGATTCCTATAGACATGTAGTGAACTAATTAAGTTAGGCATTTGTACAAGCAACTCAACGGAGACTTGTCCATAGCTTTGGATTCTAGATTAGTAAAATCACCCAAGAAAGATAAGTAACAAGACAAACTGATATCAGATGAAGTGTTGAATGAAACCATAATCCTAGATTTGCCTTTCTCAAGTGAATTTTTAGTTTCTGTTAATTAATTGAGTGGTTGCTTTCATTTAGTTTTAATTAATTTTCTAAAACATCAAGTTGCTTGAATAAGATTAATTTATCATAATTTTAGTATTTAGTAAAGAATTAAGAGCCAATTCCTGTGGGATACGATTCTAGACTTACTGTCTATATTACTTGTTCAATACGTATACTTACGTGTGCAAAATTGATGACAAAGAACGATTACAAGTTATGGTATTACTTTTTGGCAACACGATTACTTCTAGTCAAACACCTCAATGACGTAACAAGTGATAGATTGTCTTCCATTATGTAATTGTCTCAAGGATGTCTACCAACGTTGGTCAGTTAGTGCTTAATAATATTGTGAAAGCTACTCGCTCACCCCATTATGGACTTGGTATCCTATATCCATCATAGCTTTATGCAAACGAAAGGGAGTGACATGGGACAAAAATGAAGAAATCTTGCATCCCAAAGTTCCTCTGGATGAAGGAATCGTGCAAAGGTTTTATGCTCATGAGCACTCGATAGTCGAAAAAAGGTCATCATTAACACCATAACATTCATTATTGTAGTTGTACTGTCATGACCCGGTACTCTCCTCGAGCCCGTGACAACCGTCGCGATGTCCCGATAGACATTCATTACCCGTAATGCCAATCGAAATCCTGCAAGGCTTTAATATCAGTTTTCTCACCTCCCCTACAAACAACAGTTGCTAATATCATATTTTAAAAGATTATAAGCTATTTCCAAACCAAAACAATAAAAAAATAATTTTCGTCTCACAAGGGTATTTTGGTCATTTTTCCTCAAAAATTTTAAAACTATCTAAAAATGTAGTATATGAGTGAAAGATACATATTTCATAACCAAAAATAAGTTTAGATGTCTAAAACATTCATTTAAAGTGAAATGATAGTTATTAGAATAAAATGAAAATATTAAATAAAATATTCCATTTTCTTATGAAATAATATTTATAGAGATATCCGTAAATAATTTTTGTAGCGTAAAAGTAAAATAAATTCGTACATACAGTAACACAGTGAGCCAAAGTGTGTAATTTAATTTACAATGACATGTAGGCCCCCGAATGACCAAAAGTAACGAAGGCTGCGAACCTACGATTTTTAAGGAAGCAAATCCAACTGTAGCCCTCGACGAAATCAGCTATCTACAGACTATCCTGAGCCTAAAATGGGTGGAAAGGAGGGTGGTGAGTTTATATAAACTGAGTGGGTAAACAAACATCATCTAAAATAACTAAAGTCGAGTAAATGGAGACAACTTAAAATAGTTCATCGTACTATGATTCATAACATTTGAAACTCACTTCAACTAAATAAAATAAATTCATTTCACTCAAATAATCAGCATGGCTTATGAATTTCTTAAAAACTTAGCTCGTGCCAAAACTCATTCTCGGGATAACTTGATCAGAGGCGTCTAATCGAGTCCACCAAGGTTGTTAAAGAAAAGACATATATCCATAAATCATATTTGTACATTTTAAAACATAGTCGTTCCTTAGCGTTGGCTGAGTTCACCCTCACGTGGTGGTTTAGCATGTAGTGAACTCTAAAGCTTTACCTCAGGAGATACCCTCCGCACCTCTCGTATCGAAGTAAAATATAACCGGGTTTACCATGCCTCTCTCTAATAGGCTGGTCCACGAAAACCCACCACTATAGTGACTAATCAATATCCCACCAAATCAATAAAAGTTTTGACAGCATGACATGGTAATTATATTACTACCCAGCCTGTTAAGGCAAAACAAACAGTTCACACAATTTCAACACAATTTACAATTCAACCGTTCATGCCAATATCACCATAAGCCATTCAATTTAAACCATAAATTTACAACACAATCAAAAAGTCTCCAATTACTCAATTTCTAAAATCATCATTCAATTTCAAAATGATTTATAAACTCATTTCATTTAATCACATTTTTCTATAAAATGTGAGACCCCAACCTCTATAGACTTGTAACTAAGCATAGACGTAATAATGTGAGCTAGGGGTAGTTTCGTCATTTTCTCTAATAAGCTCCCAAAAGAAAGTTTTATGATATTTTAAGGTCTAAATAGGCATAAGACTGCATAAATGACGTGTAATGATGAAAACACGAAGAAAACTAGAAATGACAATAATTTTCACAACAGGGGAAAAATGGTCATTTTGCATCCGAGTCAAAACTTTTAAAAGTTTCGCAAACCTGAACATGTCTAGACCGTTATGGACTTGGTCTCAGTGTTAAAGAGTAAAAAGATTGCACAAAGGGTTGCATGAGAACAAGCTAACTAGCCAGGGGCATTTTCATAATTTTAAGGGAATGAATGTAAAACCCTACCCTATAAACACATGTCATGACATACATGCACTGAGTAGCATGTTATTATGTTAGGAAAGTCCTAAGAATAAACGAAACCCGGTATTGTACCTAACAGTACACTTGAGTTGATTTAACCTCGAACTAGTTCAAATAGGAATCGTAGATGAAATTGAATATCTTACAGTCCAAGAATGATTAAAAATGATTGTTCGGAGTTCGAGGGTTCATTTGGGAAAAAGATTGAAAATTTTGATGTTCAAGGGCAAAATCGTCATTTTGCCACCTAAGATAATAATTTGATCATGGAGTGAAATTTTTGACCAAGATTAACAATTTGGAGTATAATTTAATGATAGGAAGTGAAAATTTTCAATTTTTGATAATTTTCGATACATAGGGGCAAAACGATAATTTTGTCGTCTCGGGGTAAAAACCGTAATTTCCACCACCCAAAACTTGTCAAAATCATAGGATTTATTTATTTTTGGTATCAATAACTATAGTATTTTAAGTGGTGAAAAATTGAAGTTTAAAAGATGAAATTTTAAAAACGGGCCAAGGGAAAGTGACACATGGCACTTTTTAATGATTTAATATTATTTTAATGAAAAGTCAGCCCATTTAAACCGCATATTAAGTGATGGCCGGCCATAAGGAGAGAACAAGAGAGAAAGGAAGAAAAGGGAAAAACCAAAGGAAAACTAGAAAATTCAAAGGGGAAATCGTGTTTTTCGTCCGTTTACGCGTTTAACGGTAAGATTTTTTGACTTTAGCTTGATTTCTACCTTTCCTATGCCTTTATTTCCATTTAGCATGCTTGAGGAGAGAGATCAAAAAGTGAAACCAAGGGCTGGCCGAATTTCAATGGGAGAGATTTTGAAATTTTTAGGTTTTGATTCTTAGTTAAATTAGTAGCTTTCGTTAGCTAAATGTGTATAGAAATCAAATTGGGCAAGAAAGCATGAAATTCTCACAATGCCCACCCTTGGCCGAATATGCATTGATGTACAATGATGATGAACTGATTTTTATTCTAAGAGAAATTAAGAGAAAATGATGAAAAATGGTTAAATGTGATAGAAAAACAAAGTGGAAAATTAACCGAGTAAATGTCCCATTTTTGACCGAATTTTCCAAGGACGAAAGTGAGCTGATTTTGGTGATTTTAGAAGGTTATTGGCTGATATTTAATGGTTAGAAATGTTGGAGAGAAAATGCGACAATTTAGAGCTAAAATGGAGTGTGTTAGCAATTTAACGGGTAAAGTGTAAAAAATAGGTTAATACCACGTTTAAGCTGTTTTAGGCTATTGCATTTCATACCATGCATTAGTATAGGATTTAAGTCACTTATATAGTGATTTAGCATTAATGTGGTGAATTGGGTAAATTTTGCAATGTGTTTAGGAGGAGAGCCATCCTATAAAGGCAAGGAAGTCGTACTCGAAGAACAGTGATTGGGGCACCTAAAAAGCAATTAGTTTGTACAAATGGTGAGTGAACCTATTATTATTGTAAATTATCTAGAGTTTATTTTTAAATGCTCTTCATGGATTTTATGAAATGAAAATGAGATTAAAATGAGATTTTGATGTTTTAGAAATAAATGTGACAAATAAAAATATATTGTGTTGATTATGAAATTGAGTAATTGGAGGCTACCAATTATTTTGAAATATATATCTTCCTATGAATGGCTTATGATATATGAGTATATGTGGCTATATGTTATAATTGCATTGGGAATTTATGTAAGTTATCTTTTACTATGCAGGCTGGGTAAATAAATAAAAGTCACGTTATATTGTCAAAATTTTATTAAAATTGGTGGGTTTAGTCACTACAGTGACGGGTTTTCGTGGACTGCCTATTAGAGGGGTACGGTAAACCCAGTTATATAGTTACTCCAGTAGTAGAGGCGATGAGGGTAACTCTTGGGTAGTATTAGAGCTCACTTCACGTTGAACCCCCACGTGAATGTGTAACTCGGCCAACGCCAAGGAATGACTTGTTTTAAAAATAAAAATGTGTTTCACATGTAAATATCTTAACAACCTTGGCGGACTCGGTTAGATGCCTCGGCCAAGGTATCCCCGAGGATTAGTTTTGGCTTGAGCCTTGTTTTTAATAAAAGTCAGAAGCCTTAACAACTATTTTGGTAAATTACAAATATTTTATGGTTTAAGAAATAAATTGAAAATTTTATGAAATAGTTTGTAATTTGTTGTTTAAAACTTGCCTCCTTGGTACTCGCCTTTAGATATTTATGATGATGTCTGTTTACTCATTGGGATTGCGAAATCTCACCCACCTCCTTTCCAAATATTTCAGGCCTGTGGTAGCTTGTAGATATCGATTTTGTCGAGGATTCCAATTGACCCCTCTATCTCATAGACAGTAGGTTACTATCAACAACACTTGGTGTATTTAGGGACCACTTGTCATTGTAATTATTATTGTACATTATAACTTTGTAAATTATTGTATGTATGAATTTATTTTACTTCCACATTACAAAAGATTTTTACACTTGTTTCTATAAATATTGTTTTATATAAAAATGCTATATTTTAATCAATATTTTGAATAGTAATATTTGTCTATAAATCCTTTTAAAATAATTTTATCTTTTGATTTACTTGAGCCGAAAACAACTGGTAATTGTTTAAAATGGAATGTTTAAAAATGATTGCTCACAGAAAAGGCAAGAAACTGATATGTAAGCCTTGCCAGGTTTCAATTGGCATTTCAAGCAATGAGTGTCAATCGGGACGTCGAGGCTGTTGTCATAGGCCCGAGGGAGGTTTCGAGTCGTGACAATGGATAAGTTTGGCCTATAAATATCTTTCTTCCAGTAGCTTCTTCTCCCATTTTCCAGCAGCTTGTCTTCTTCTTCATTCTTCTCTTTCATGTTTCTTTAAAACCTCCATGGAAGCTTGATTGGAGCTTGCATAATTTTCTCTCTCTAGCTTTAATTTTCATACCCTTGTGCCCTTTTGACTAGAACCCTTGTATTCTTTCACTATCTCACTTCAAAACCCTTAGTAAAGCTTATTTTCATACTTTCTCTCACTAGTTAATTATTCTAGAGAGAGAAAGAGAGAATTACCCCACTTGTTTGGAAGCTATTGGAAGGGAATTCAACTACAAAGAAACCCAAGGGTGAGTGATGAACTAAGCTCGGTTTTTAGTTGTAGAAAGTGGCTAGTAATTGGGATTATGAGCTGTTTTATTGTTAAGGATGTTCATTCATTTTATAGTAATTAAGATAGTGAACATAGATAGCCATTTAAAGTGGCAATTGAAAGCTAGCTAAGAGATAGCTTTTAGGGTTTATATTATGTGAATTAACATAATGGTGATGTTAATGTAATGGTAGGTTCCAATGAAGTTCCATCATTCTCTTTGGACAATTAGAGAAATTAGAGTCGGTTAAAGGCTCAACAAAATACCAGTGAGTGAACTGCATTCAAAACTTGTTTTGGGGATATAATGTATTTGCCAAACATTTGAATGAATTATCAAGCTTTTCATAAAAACAAGTGCCTTAGGAACAAGCTTTTGATAGATTGTCTCCATGTTGTGACGTGTGACTATTATTGATTCATGCACTACCACATTGTGTTGATATATATATATATATATGTGTGTGTGTGTGTGTGTGTGTGTGTGTGAATACATTGGTGTGTAATAATATTGACTTAGCTATGTGCGAGTAGGGAATGCGCATAAGTCGATGATGACCCGGTTATGTGCAAGTAGAGAGTGTGCATAACTCGGTGATGACCTAGCCATGTGCGAGTAGGGAGTGCGCATGAGCTGGGAATGATGGGATGGTGTGCATGATGGTGATGGGTATATGTATATGTATACATACGTAAACATGTGTGTTATAAGAAATTTATGAGTTATGTATATGGATGTAATGTATATGAAATTCGGTATGTTAAACTTTGGGAAGTTGTTATGTATTTCTTATTGGTTTTGAACATTTCAGCAGGGTGGTTTTCTATGGGAGAAAGGGAAATTTTTCATTGGTGCCCTATATCTCGCTATAGCGAGAATCATTCTCGCTGCAGCGAGAAACTCTCGGGTTTAAGAGCCTTCACCAGAACTGGTTCTCGCTGTAGCGAGATAGTCACTGTAGCTTTTCGCTACAGCGAAAAGGAATCTCGTTGCAGCGAGAAACTCTCTATTTCATCAGCTGAATTTCGCTGCAGCGAGAAACCTTCTGTCCATTTTGCTATCTCGTGGGGTTTTGCCATATTTTTCCATTTCATTTATACCCTAGTAGAGCATGGACTTCCAACATGTTTAGGGATTATCTAACTAAGTTTGAGATGAGGAAATTTTGAGAGAAACCCTCGTTTGGCTAATAACTTAAATCTCAACGTCGCTGCAGCAAAAATTCATTCTCGTTACAGCGAAGACTCGTCGTCACATTTGACTTGTTGGTGTATCACTGAAGCCTTCATTTTTCAAATTATTGGTTATGTATGGGTTCCTCATTACCAAGTGATTAGTCATATAAGGGTTTAATGAGGGGTTTTTAATATGACTGAAATTAAGTTGCATTGTTTTAAAACAAGTGCATCATGATTTTAAATTATTCCTTATGGTATGCTTGTTCCCTTCCTTGTTCACTCACTGGGTTTATACTCACCGTTTTTAAACTTCATGTTTTCAGATCGAGAGGCAGCCGGTAACTAGGACAAGGTGTCCTTATAGACTTATAACCATCTTTTGGTAGGTGTCTCGGCATGCAATAACCGTACATTCGTCCAAGTTTCTCTACTGGAAGTCGAGTAATCTTTTGTTGTGTATAGACGAACCTAATGTAAATTGTTAAGATACATGTTGTAGACAATGTACATACACTTGTTTGGTATGTCAGTATGAGATGGCAATGTGTAGTATTATTTTGATTCTAAGTTATGAAATGTGACTTAGCAGTTTATGATGGAATGATAAACATGTCAGATTAATAGGCTTGCTTGAGCTTAGTGGATTACGTCCATTGGGCCCATGCACCGGTCATGGCCCGAAATTCGGGTCATGACATAAAATCACAAAAACGAATAAACTACTTTAGATAATTAAGACGATAATAAGGTTACTCACAATATCGGGAGTCGAAGTACTCGTAGTCCCGGTCTTCGGGGACAATTTTCTTACCCTTATCGAAAGTTTCACCACCTAAATATAATGCACAACAAATAATTCAATATATTATGTCATGTCATTATAAATCTATTTCAGGCTCTATATAAATGCATGAGGTTGTTTGGATAGTCACTTAAAGACAGTGTTATACATTGGTTCAATTATGATCGGAATGAATCAGTTTTTGACTTAATTCGAACTCTCCACCTTTGATTTAACCATAATATCCAAATTGACTCCAATTATATTCATGACACTTCCAATGTCCCAAAATAGACCAAAGCACCTCAATGAGCTTGACTTTCTCATTGTTATTCAACTTATTTACTAAAAGAACTATACTTGAAAATTACCAATTTCGATTTCCATTACCACCATTCATTAAATCCTAACTAAATAACACAAGATATCACAAGAATCATCATCACTAGGTTCCTTATGAAATTCGACCATGGTGGGTGATGGAAGAACATGAATTTTTCTTGTTTGCTTTTCATGCTAAACATCACCAAACAACTAAAAACACTAGAATAACATGAAATCTAGCTAAATCCAAGATCAAAATCCCTCCCCCCATGTCCTGCCAGTAAAGGTATCTTCATGCAAACTTGATTCTCAACCATGAAAAATGAAAAAGAATGCATAGGAAAGGTAGATCGCAAGCTAAAATCAAGAAATTTTACCTTTACTTGCTTAATTCCTTGAAATCCCCCAATTTTCTCTTGAATTTTCTAACTAGGGTTTTGTTCTTCCTTTCTTTCCTCTTTTCCTTGGTGAGGCCGAACATATGGAAGTGAAATGGGAGAGTTATGTGCTGATTTTTAATGTAAATTATAAAGAAATGAAAGCTTGCCACTTGTCACCATTCCATTGGTCCATGTTTAACACTTAACAACTAAGCTTTCTTTCACCACCACAAAAAATATCTCAATTATCCATAATATAAAATGTTAATGGATGAAATCCTTAGGCATGACAAGTGTTGGGTGGTGTAAAATTCCAATTTTGCCCTTGGGTGGCAAAATGACCATTTTGCCCTTACGTCATGAAAATTTCAATTTGACTCCAAATCAATCCTCGAACTCTGAATCACCATATTAAGTCATTTTGGGTCTTTAAAAATCTCAATTTCATCTTAAAATCTCTATTTGGACTAGTTCAAGACTTAATTCAGCTTAGTTGTACCATTAGGTTCACTACTGACTTTTAATGATTTTTCGGGGCTTTCCAAGTATGCAAACATTCTATCAAGTACCTATACAATATGGCAAATATATTATAGCTAGGCTTGACATGTACCCTCAACATCTTTCAATATCACAGCGAACGGAATGCCTTAAACTTTGCATTGACCATTAGGCGGTGTGTACTCGTTCAATTGAACAATGATGAAAGCATATGTTGAGCATGTCGATATGGACATGGCCACTTTTCCCACATTGCCAAACGATCCCACCATGGATGATTACAATGAAGATAAGGAAGAAGAGGACTAGTAGCGATTGTCAGCAAGTCAGGGGAGTGTTCTTTTTTCTTACTTTTTGTAACATTGGGGAGAACGTTCATTTTTTTCAGCTTTGTTTTCTTCGTCTTGCATTTATGTTTTTAGATTTTAAATTTAGTTTGTTGTTTACCATTTAATTTTTTGCATATTCAAAGTACTTGAGCTAAAATTAATTATGCCAATATTTTTTAATTTACCTATCCAATGATGAGAACCTAGTTATATTCTTATCTTGATTTTTTGCAAATTTGAATATTTTTTGAGTATTAGGTTAAATTCTTATGTTAAGCTTCATTGTTAGGATGAGATTTCCACAATTTGATTAACATATCTTTTGCTTAGAATCATTGCGCATATCTAGAGAAGGTTTATGTGAATGTGAATTTTTAAATTATGTATTGAGTTCTAGAATTTGCTAGAATCTCTCTCGATTTGAAATCCTAGGCTATACTTAGTTAAGAAAATGATTTAGGCCATTTTTGAACTGATTGAGCCTTTTGAGCCACCTTGCTATATATTTATCCCTAAAATAATCTTTTGAGCCTAATGTAAACTTTTCTTTGTGTAAGCGCTTAATTATTAGCCTAGACCCTTACATAAAAAGTTCCAATTTTCGCATCCCTCATGCCTAAGTGCATAAGTCAATTTAAGAATTGTAATGAGCTCGATAGTGAAAAAAGGTAGAAAAGATGAAAAATGATTAAAAGCTCAAAAGTATGGTTGTACTCATCTCACTGCCTAATAAAAGAAATAAGTTTGGGGGTGTGATATTGAGAAAAAGAAAAAGAAAAAGGGAAGAAAAGGAAGAAAATGAATAAATTGTTGAACAAAAGAAAATTTTGATGAAAAAAAAGGTGTACTTGGTAAAGGAAAATAAAGCTCTAAATAGGTTCTAGAATAACTATGTGCTTAGGGTGATTTGAGCCATATACTATCTCATATCCTACCTTCACCCTAGCCATACATTACATGCTTCATAAAGACCTATCGATCTTTAATTTAGTATTAATCTACATTAGTGGAGAAAGAGATGAAAAGCAAACCTATGGAACTCTAGTACTAATTTGAATTTTGCATGCATATAAACTTATTTGGATTGTATGATGTTCTTGGTGAAAAGATTACACACACACACACACACACATCGAGAAATCCATTAAATGATGAGCTTACATTTGAATTGGAACATGAGCTTGAATAATATTTATGTGTTGCTTAGAGTTGAGAATATGGAATAATTTATGAGGATATTAAAGGTGATTATTGAGTTGGTGCAATTTATTTCTAGTTAAGTTGTTCTCTTCATTTATGTTATTGCATTTATTCTACGTTTTGCTTAAAGACTAGCAAAATCTTAAGATTGGGGGTGTGATAACTATAATATATAGACTTATTTTGTCACATTTTGGTAGCTTAAGCAGTTGAGTCTTTGAGATTTTAGGTTCAAAATTTAAGTATTTTAGTTATTTTTCTTAATTTAGTTTAATACATGTTGATTAGTTTAGTGTAAGTTATTTTATTTTAATTTCATGTATTTTGCATTAAATTACTTTAAGTTTAGTTATTATTGTTTTCTTTTATTGTTTTTGTAGGAAATCTTATGGAAAAAGGCTTATTTGATGAAAATTCGTGCAACTATGGTGATGGCTTTATTCATTTATGCTGCAGTAGTTTGAGCCTAATGTTTGTTACAAAAGTCCAAATGATTTGATTTTTAAGCCATTGGAAAGCTAAGAGACAAGGCTACAACTTTTATATCTACTACTTTGCCTAACTTTGTCAAGCCTGACTCTACAATATGTTTATTATGCCATTCTTACATAAGAATGCATGTTTGTTTACTTGGGTACCTCGAAAATCGTTAAAAGACGGTAATGTACCAAATGGTACAATTAAGTTGAATTAAGCCTCGAACTAGACCAAATAGAGATTTTGAGATGAAATTGAGAATTTTAAAACCCCAGATTGATTTAAAATGGTGATTCAGAGTTCGAGAACTGATTTGGAGTCAAATTGGAATTTTCATGACTTAGGGGCAAAATGGTCATTTTGCCACCCGAGGTTAAAATTGGAATGTTGGATGAAATTTTTTACTAAGATTTATCATTTGGAGTATAATTTGAGTTTGAGAAGTGAAAAATTTTAATTTTGACATTTTTTTTAGCGTAGGGGTAAAATAGTCATTTTGCCATCCAAGGGCAAAATTGTAATTTTACACCACCCAACACTTGTTCAGCACATGAATTTTACCCAATATTATCATGGATAATTGAGAAAATGTAAGTGGTGGAGAGAGATTGCTTAATGGCTAAGTATGACACATGGACCAATGGAATGGTGACATGTGTCAAAATCTCATCCATTTATTATTTTCCTTATAAATTAGCACAAAATCAGCCCATTTCTCTTCATTATGGCCGGCCATAGCAAGAACAAAGGAAGAAAAGAAGAACAAAACCCCTAGGTGGAAAAATTCAAGGGAAAAGTGTGAAAATTCAAGTAATTAAGCAATCAAAGGTAAAATTTCTTGATTTTGACTTGTGATCTACCTTTCCCATACATTATTTTGCATTTTCCATGGTTGAATCACAAGATATCATGAAGGATTCATAGCTGACCAAATTTAGAGAGAGAAGATTTGATGATTTAATTGGTTAGATTTCAATGTATTTTAGTGTTTTTAGTTAGTTAGTGATGTGTAGCATGAAAATCAAGCAAGAATATTTCATTTTCTCCCATCACCCATCATTGGCCGAATTTTCCATGTAAAGTGTTGATGATGATTTTGATTTTATTTCAAGTGAATTGGCTAGGAAATGATGAATTACGGTGAGAAAATCAAGTAGGAAAAATCATAGTATTAATGCACCCACTATGGCCAAAATTCCCAAAAATATGAGGATGATTTTTGCCACATTTTCGGTTATTTAATTTGTGTTTGATGATTTGGAGTATTGGGAGAAAAATGGAATTACTTGGAGTTAAATTGGACATATTGGCCAATTAATTGAGTGATAGATCGAATTAGGCCAATACCGTTTTATTTAGGTACACAATTGAATTTGTGTAGAACATCGTGTTTAGATGATAATCCGAACAATTTGGATTCCATTTCATGCATTAGTAAAGAGCCTAAAATAGATTTATAATGGTATGACACAGTATATTGAATTATGTGTCGTGTATTATATATAGGTGGTGAGCCCTCTAGCAAGGGTAAAGATGTTGTATCAGAGGACTGAGAATAGGAGTATTTCAAACTCCTGATACAGTGAGTAACCTTACTATCGTCTTAATTATCTAAAGTGATTTTTATCCGATTTTGTGATTTTATGGAAAATGAGTTTAAATGGAAAATCTTTATGTTTTATAAGCAAAATGTGATTAAATGAAATGATTTTATAAAATTGTCTTGAAATTGAATGATGGTTTTGGAAAATGGAGTAATTGGAGACTAATTATTGTGTTATAAACCACGGTTTGAATTGAATGGCTTATGAAAATATTGGCATGAATGGTTGATTTGGTAAATGTGTTGAAAATGTATGAACTGTTAATTTGCCTTAAGAGGCTGTAAAATAAAATAATTGCCATGTCATGCTATCGTAAATTTTATTAAATTGGTGGGTTATAAATTAGTCGTTGCAGTGGACGTGTTCCGTGGACCAGCCTATTAGAGGGGCATGGTAATCCTATTATATTCATACCTCAGTATGAAAGGAGCGGTTGGATAACTCCTGAGGTTAACATTTTAGAGTTCACTTCACGCCAAACCACCACGTGAGGGTGAACTCAGCCAACGCCAAGGAATGGCTATGTTTTCAAAATAAAAACATGATTTATGCGTACATAACCTTTTAACAGCCTTGGCGAACTCGGTTGGGATAGCCCTCGATCAAGGTATCCCTAATAACTAAGTATGAGAATGATTTTGACACGAGCCAAAGTTTTAAGAAATTCATAAGCCATGTTGATTACTCGATTTATATGAATTGATTTTATTTGGTTGAAATGAGTTGAAAGGTGATGAATTACAATATGTTAAACTATTTTATCTGTCTCCATTTACTCAGCTTTAGATATTTTAGATGGTATTTGTTTACTCACTGGGATTATATAATCTCACCACCCTCCTTTCCACCCATTTCAGGCTCAGGATAGTCGGTAGATAGCTCATTTCGTTGAGGGCTACAATTGGATTTGCATCTTCCAAACTGTAGGTTCACAGTCTTTCTTACTTTTAGTTATTCGGGGGCCCACTAGTTATTGTAAATTAAATTAAATACTCTGACTTACTGTATTACAGTATGTATGAATTTATTTTGCTTTTACATTGCAAAAATTATTTACGTATAACTCTAAAAATATTGTTTTATAAAAAAATAGAATGTTTTATTGAATATTTCTTTTATTTTTTTATTATATCCAAATAATCATAATTTCATTTTAAATGAAGGTTTTAGATGTTTAAACTTATTTTTGATTATGAATTATATGTTTTGTACTCGTATACTACATTTTTAGCGAATTTCAAGATTTTTGAGGAAAAATGACCAAAATGCCCTTGTGAGAAAAAAATTGTTTTTCTATTGTTTTGATTTGGAAATAGTTTATAATCTCTCAAAACATAATTTTAGTGACTAATACTCACAAGGGAAGCGAGAAAAATTGATGTTAAGCTTTGCAAGGTTTTGATTGACATTCCGGATAATGAATGTTTATCAGGACGTCGCGGCGGTTGTCACGGGCTCTATGGGAGTTTCGAGTCGTGACAAGCTTTGATCAAATCTAGGTGGAAATTGTGTTGGAAAAGGATGGATTGTTGTAGTTCTACACAAGGTAGCATGAAAGAATGAAGGCCATAGCCTTGAATTGCTCAAGGCTGCGGTGCCAAAGAGGCATCAAGGCATCGTAATAGACCAAAGACCAAAGTACTGTAGCACTAAAGAGAGCAAGGTTGTGACACTGGTTGAAATTTCACCTTCATACATCCACCAAAGTGCACGGAACCATGACACCAAGGAAAGCAAGGCCATTATGTCAAACGAGTTTCCAAAAATTACTCTTGATGAGATTTTTAAAACTAGGGTTTTTGAGGACTGTATGTGAGACCCCAACCTCTATAGGCCTGTAACTAAGCATAGATGTAATAATACGAGCCAAGGGTAGTTTCGTCATTTTCTCTAATAAGCTCTCAAAAGAAAGTTTTATGATATTTTAAGGTCTAAATAGGCATAAGACTGCATAAATGATGTGTAATGATGAAAACACGAAGAAAACTAGAAATGACAATAATTTTCACGGTAGGGGCAAAATGGTCATTTTTTATCTCGACTTAAAATTTTAAGTTTTCATGAACCCGAGCATGTCTAGACCATTATGGATCTTGTCTCGATGTCAAAGAAGTAAAAAGATTGCACAAAGGGTTGCATGAGAACAAGCTAACTAGTCAAGGGCATTTTCGTAATTTGAAGGGAATGGATAAGTTTGGCCTATAAATACTTTCTTCCAGTAGCTTCTTCTCCCATTTTCCAACAGCTTGTCTTTTTCTTCTTCTTCTCTCTCACGTTTCTTCAAAACCCCCATGGAAGCTTGTTATGTAGCTTGCAAAATTTTCTCTATCTAGCTTTAGTTTTCATACTTTTGAGCCCTTTTGACTAAAACCCTAGTATTCTTTCACTCTCTCACTTCAAAACCCTTGGTAAAGTTTATTTCCATACTTTTTCTCACTAGTTGGGCATTCTAGAAAGAGAAAGAGAGAATTACCTCACTTATTTGGAAGCTATTGGAAGGGAATTCAACTACAAAGAAACCCAAGGGTGAGTGATGAACTAAGCTTGATTTTAAGCTGTAGAAAATGGCTAGTAATTGGGATTATGAGCTGTTTTATTGTTGAGTATGTTCATTACCTTTTTAGTGATTAAGATAGTGAACATAGATAGCCATTTAATGTGGCAATTTAAAACTAGTTAAGAGATAGCTTTTAGGGTTCATAGTGTGTAAATTGACCTATTGCTTATGCTAATGTGATCCTAGGTTCTAAGGAAGCCCCATCATCTCATTTGGACTATTAGGGGAATTGGAGTCATCTAAAGGCTTTACAATCAATCGATGAATGGACTACCTATCAAAATCATTTTGGGAATGTGACAGTTTTGTACAAAGTGTTTGAATGATTTTATACAACTTTTCTCAAAATGAATGCCTTGGGAACAAGCTCTTGAGAAATGGTTTATGTTATGACATGTGGTTATTATGAATTTCTATGCGGCTGCATTATGTTGATATACATATATGTTTGAATATAGTGTTGTGTAATTATATTGACTCGGCTATGTGCAAGTAGTGAGTGCGCATAAGCCGAGGATAACCTGGTTATGTGAGAGTAAGGAGTGCGCATAACCAAGTGATGACCTAGCCATGTGCGAGTAGGGAGTGCGCATGAGTTGGTCATGATGATGATGTGATGGTGTGTATGATGATGATGGGATGATGTGCATGATGATGATGGGTATACGTATACATATATACATATGTAAATATGTGTGTTATAGGAAATTTATGAGTAATGGTATATGGTTGTAATGCATGTGAAACTTGACATGTTAAACTTTGGAAAATTGTCATGTGTTTCATGTTGG